>NW_004567122.1:28729771-28731199 GCF_000260355.1 Condylura cristata | reverse complement strand
TGGGTCAGGAGAGGTCTGCTACGCCATGTGGTCACCTCCGGGGCAGGTGGGAATCGAACTCATGCGGAAGTGGTTTCAGCTTCTCAGTGCTGTGCTTTAACCCGCTGCGCCACCAGGGAGGGCCACTAATCAGGTTTTTTACCGCCAGACTTCAAGGAAACTCACTTAAACTTTCTAGTAAGTTTTTCAAAAACCTTACTGTAATTTGATTTACAAGAAATTTCCTCTTCCTGCCCTCACTTTACCCCCTAGGATGTCTCTATGAGAATGAAAGCCGTTAAGTTAATAGATAATGTTTAAGGGACTTTATTTTGGTTAATCTTCACTGTGGTAAATATGGTAATATTAGTCTTAAACTTTGTAAATCTATGTACCTATTTTAACCTTGATAGATTGATTTTAAAATGTTGTAATCTCAAGTAAACCCAGATTATTCTTTAAAAAGCGTGACTGTGATCTCAGCCCCTTTCATATGCTAATGTCATCCCTCCAGCCAGCTTGAAATGTATAAAATAAACCTCTGCTGAAGGCAGAGCAGGAAGACTTGCACCCAACTCCCATTCCCGTGTCTTCCTCATGCCCGCTCCCCTTTTTTCCTTTTTCCAGGAATCTCCACACACCGAAGCCTTTACCACCTTGAGAGCCTGCCTGTTCTGCCCCCCAATAATCCGTGATCAGGGACAGAGTCTCCGACATAAATCTTTTAAAAACAGAGCGAGATAGACATTCTGAAAGATATTTACATCAGCATGTAATGTGTCATCAAGCTGTACACTGATCTGTGCATTTTGTTGTATAAAAATTATATTCAATTTGTAAAGAAATAAAATAGCATGTGTCCCTAGATTCCTATTTCGGGATATTTATCTCAAGAATATAATGCCACCAAAAAGGAAAAAACTGGAAGTACATAGTGCTAGCTCTCTACAACATTTTTTGTAACAAAAATAGAAAAACAGGGCCTCCCTAGTGGCTTAGAGGTTAAATCTCAGCGTCCCCCAGGGTTCTAACTTAGATAGTGCAGCTCCTATCCTGCCCAGTGCTCCTCCTTAGCTATGTATTTCAGTAAATCTGCCTATTCTGCTTCCAATTTGTCCCTGGTGAATCCTCTGCCCTTTCTACCCCCTCCCCCACCTCTGGCCTACACCCCAGTTCTTCTATGCAAAAAAAAGGAATATAAAACAAACTAAGTCTAATAATAGGGAAATGAAGGAGAAAGTATGCAGTTTTAAAGGTTATAAAATTCAAGGTTATCAAGTGGGCTTTATCCCAGGAGCACAAGGATGGTTCAACATCAGAAAATCACCACATAATCATATCAATAGATGTGGAGAAGGCTTTTGACAAAGTTCAACACCCATTTATGTTTAAGGCCCTTGAAGTCCTCAGAATAGAAGGAACATACCTCAACATGATAAAAGCCATCTA
>NW_004567122.1:28709143-28727453 GCF_000260355.1 Condylura cristata | reverse complement strand
GGGAAATGCACGGGACTATGGTGGTGGCACACGGGTGATTTGGTGATGGGAAACCCGCGGAGATTCCAATCGAGATGGAAAAAAAAAATGTGCAAAATGATGTAAAAATAAACTTTTGGAAAAAGAAAAAAAAATTCAAGGATATACCAAATCATTAAAAAATGTCCTCAAAAGAAAATTTTAAAAATCTGATATCAAGCTAGAATGAAGTGGGAGGAATCAATCTCCGCAATTCAAAGAATTTTACAGCTCTAGCAATGAAAACTGTGTAGTACTGGCATAGGGACAAATACATAGATCAATGGAGCAAAATAAAGAATTCAGCAATAATCCCACACAAGTACAGCAGACCTGTTTTTATCAAGGGTGCAAAAGGACAGACATTCTTTTCAACAAGTGGTACTGTAGCAACTGGATGCACAGGGAAGGAGGGGGATGGACTCTAAACTTTACCAATTTTACAAAAATTAACCTGCCAGAGACCAGCTCCAACAATTGGGGTGACAGAGGTTTCTGTAGGAAATGACAGAGTCGGTGAAGGTGAATGAGGGACACAAACACTCATTCAGGTGCAAGTGTTGTCTGCTGCCAGTCTCAGCAGCTCTTTTTTATTTTTATGTTTTTGAGCAGTGGGATTACATCAGCATATGCATTGAGTAAAAAAAAATAGCAGCTATCACATATTCCTAAGAACAGTTTGAAGTCTTTTGATCTGTAACACTTATCATTTTATAAGGAAAACACTACTAACAAGCAAAATGTTATTACTATTATTTTTTTGCAGCTGGGCAAACAATTTACTTATGATGAAACAGGTAGATTAATTTATATAGTTATAACTAACATTTCTATTTATATTATGCTAAAAGTTAGCAAAACAAAAGGAAAGCTTCTTTTATTGCTAATTACTAAGGATCCTCATTTTTATTAAAGCATCCTAAAAAAAAAAAGTTTCAAACAAGGCCAGGGTAAGGAATGAAAAAGTTTATTGTACTCAGTTCTAACATTAAGAGAGATAGGAGAGTTGAAGGCTGAACAACAAAGGCTTAAGCTTTTTGATGCCCATTGTTGTGTACATCTGGATGGTAGTGGAATGCAGGAATTTGAATTATTAGTTTGGACAGGAACATGTTATCACAATATGTTTTTAGCACTGTATAATTTTGCTGTATTAACTTTATAGTAATAGTCAATTGCTTTTTTTAGAACAACCAAATGCAAAATCAGTTTTTACTTTATCAAATGCATCCAAATGCAAAAATGGTTGTAAATAAAGGAGTGGCCAAAACAAAACAAAGATCCAGTAGGAGCCAGCTTCAGGTTCCCTGACTTTTCAGGGGCACCCCCTCATACCTGGACTTTTGTCGGATGGTATGAGATGTTTGGCCCACGCCATTAACCCAAGTCACAGACTCACAGTTTCAAGAGAAAAACTGTAAATTGTTAAAATACAACAAGAAAAATATTTTCATGAGTTAAAGCTTGGTAGAAAACCTAGACTTGATACAAATAACACCATCCATAAAATTGATAAATAAATTGGACCTCATTAAAGTTAAAATGTTTTACTATACAAAAGATCTGCTTAAGAGGATGAAAAGACAAGCTATAAACATAACACAACCAAGCATTAAGAAGTTACAAATTATGGTTAACACACACACAAACTGGAATGGTCTCATGGGCTTCATGCTAAGTGGAAAAAAAAGTGGTTCAAAAAGGTCATATATTGCATGATTCCACTTATACATTCTTGAAATGACAGAATTAGAGATGGAAATAGACCAATTGCTAGGGATAGAGGTGGTGGGGAATATAAATAGAGTGGGTGTGACTATGAAGAGGTATCATGAGGAGAGAGCTTTGTGGTGATGGAACACTTCTGTATCTTGACTGCACACTCCAACACATGATAAAAACAGTAAACTATACACATTATATCAATAGCAATCTCCTTGTGTTATTATATTACAGCTCCATTGATTTAACAATTGAGGGAATCTGGGCAAAAGGTACACAGTGTGTAGTTAACTTTGCTACTTCCTGTGCAAAATAAAAAGTCAAGGAAAATAACATATTATCTGACTTTTTATTAGTATAAACAAACACCAAAGCACACACTAGAACTTTTTAACTTAGCTGAAAATTGGCACATCAGAGTCTTAATAGCCCTAAACTAAGAAGAATATGCTGTAACTTCAGCTAATTCACCTGCAGCTGATAGTAGTACATACTACTTCAACAGATACCCTAACTGAACCAAGGAATAGAAAAACAAATCATTACAATTTTCATATACCCATGCCTTGTTGTTATCTATAGAGAACATCAGCCATTTGCACAGTTGCACATTTGCAACTGGCAGTTAATTTGCATAACTGGCTGGCTCTCCCTTTCTATTCTGTTATAGCCGTCCCTTCCTTAAAACTCCATTTCATTCCCCAGCACTATGACAATCTTTTAACTCTTCCTGCACGTAGCTGAAAGATGAATCTCCCTAGTATTTCCTTATATTCTTTGTTGCCCAGATGGCAGAACTTCTTAAAACAGGAGAAGAGTTAAGAAGACATATTTCAGTTTAAAAATAAAAAAGCTTTAAAAATAAATACAAAGCAACACTGGGAAAAACTGCTTCCAGATGTAGCAAGTCCTGTTTTACTAGACATATTTAAGCATATGGGAGACTGAACCTGTGAGACCTATACTAACCACAAAAGTCTCTGATTCTGTATCACTTCCCTGACAATTCTTCCTCATCAGGCATCCCAAGTCACCCTCTAAAGTCTCCTCCAAGCCCTTTTCTTCTAAGCTTTTCTCCCAAATCCTCACATCTCCAGTCAGGGCTCTCACTGCCCCCATGCACGTCTTGTATGCTCTGCTGTTTCTTCTTACCTGGACGACTTTTCCCCTCCATTCTTTCACCTTTCCAGACCCAGTGCACCTTCTAATCTCATGCTAAACTTTCTCAATCCACTCAGTTCTCACACACCACTCATACTACTGATTTGCTCTTCGTGTCCATGTGTCCTGAATGTGAGCTCTGAGACAAAAAACAATCGCCTGTGAGCTAGAAGACAGCCTTTCTTTATAAATAAGGACCACACATGGTCCCCTAGCCCTTTCCCCACTCTTGTTTCTCTGACACAAGCTTCTTCCCAGGAAGTTCAGTACAACCATCAGTTTACTGACCAACCTTTACTGAGCAGGCTTATCATTAGCAGTATTAAAGTACAGAAAAGGTATACCTCATTGTTTCTGGCACTTCTTTATCCACCTGGAAATGCCCATGAATTACAGGGAAAAAGTTCTGATGTAGCAGCAAATCTTCAATGAAGTTTTTAACCAATGGATTAAAAAAGCCTGTTCTTACAGATGCTGTGAGAGATGCAGTGAGAGCCCTGACTCCACTTCTAATTTATCATCACTGATATTCTTTTTTTTGATGTCTGTCCATTTTCAAACAAGTTTAGCATTTAGATCTTCCTATTTCTGTCTCTTGGCTATTTCCTACCCAAGTAAGAGCACTTTTTTTCTGGTCAGAGTCCCATTCAATGATGCTAAAATGTAATTAGATCCTTTCTTCTTTGAGCTCTTTTCTAAATAAATGAGTAGTGACTGCTCAGGGGTATAAGGATTCTTCTCAGAGTAATGAAATGTTCTGGAATTAAGTAATGAAGATAGCACAACTCTGGATATAGTAAAACCACCACATTATACACTTTAAAAGGGCAAGTTTTGCTGTACAGAAACTATGTCAATTTTACTTAAAAGTTCAGATTCTATGTACTACCTCTATATTACATTTGATACTGGGGTGGAAAACTCATTTTAATTTTTCAGGCAATAGTCTTTGTTCACAGAATCAATTATCTTTTCAAACACTTAAGCGCCAACCATGACAAGGTACCATGATAGGTGCCACAGAAAATGGTCACCACTTACCAATGAGTATGTCCTGCTGGAGCCTGAAGAGGGAAAAATAATTATTCAATTATCAGTGTGGAAAATAATAGGTAAAAATGATCGAAAGAGTAGAGGGTGTGAACATAGTCCTAAAAAGAGCACAGCTAAGATAGACATGTCTGCCTCGGCCTGTACATCTAACTACAATGTACAAACTAGTCTGGGCTGACGGGCTGACTGGTAGTATAATGAAACCCCTTAAATACAAGGGTTGGGATGCTATCCAACTAGTGACACCAATGCAGACTCACTTGGGCATTTCACTGACCATGATGTAAGGTGACCTTTCACACACATTCATGAATGTTTTATATACTAAGAGTGTAATGAGAGTGTTATAGGGTATTCATAAATGTTCAGTGTTTATTATTCATGTAATCAGGGGCAAAACCCAGAGAAAATCAAGTTAATAAGCTGTATATATTCAAGTCTGTGCTTATTAAATAATAATAGCATAGAAAGTATAGGGGTCACAAAATCGTAAAATATATGAATGCTCTAGTTTCTGGCTCAAAAGTTTTCTAAATAAATACTCTTTTGAAAACTATGTGCTCTTTCTTATCTTTAAACAGTCTGAGTTAAATCTGAGATCAGAACACTGCCAATAATATACCTGTGAGTCCAATATGATCCACCCTGGTTTTGAAACAAGTGTCACTGGAGCACATTCATGACATTTGTTTACATACTATCTCTGTTCTCCAACAAAAGTACAGAAATGAATAGTGTCAACAGAACTTATAGTTTGTTGGCTCTAAAATATACTTGGTCTGTTAGAAAACAATTTGTAAACTTGTACTAAATAAAAGTAATCAACAATGATTCAAAATAAGAAATTTTATTACATAAGTAAGTTTTCTAGTGTTTAAGTAACCGGCCTGAAATGCAAGCTATGTTAACTCTAATTAGTCAACCTATTGGGGAATTATAGGTTTGATCATATTCTATGTTGATATACCAGCGAAACTCAGAGCTGCTACATCAGTATATTGCATAAATGCTTGTAAATACTGAAGACAGGCTTGAGAATGGTGGTTTTGCTGCCTAAAAATTACTCAAGAAGTTGGTACTTATACATTTATTATCTCCACAAGTTTTCACTGGGTCAGGAATCTGGGGTTGGCTGGAGCTGCTGACATCTGAAACTTGGCTGGAGCTGTGGCTTACTCACATACTTGGCAAACTGGTGGAGACTGTTAACAGGAAATCTCAGTTCTTCTCTATAGGACCTCCTGAGCGTCCTCAAAATACAGCAGCCAGCTTCATTCACCCAGGGTGAATAATCTCTGAGGAAGAGCTTGGGTAATATTATAATCTTTATATGACTTTGCCTTGAAAGCAAATAGCATCTCTTCCTCTACCTACTCTTCTTTATAGAAGCAGGAGTCTCTAGTCCAACAACACACATTCAACAGGATCTTAGTTATATTACACTTTAAGGGAGCAGTGTCAAAGAATCTGCAAATATATTAGTATCACTACAAAGTTTCAGATAATAAGCAAACAGCTGCCACAATATAACAAACAAGGCTTGCTTGGCTAAAAAAATGTGCTTAGCCATTTAACCAATGTATTTAACAAATCTTGTTCTATTTATGACAGGAAACAAAGTTTATCACCACTTGCTAAGATTCTCCAAAGAAAAAAGTCAAGAGAAAAAAAACAAGTCACCTCAGCTTTTCATCTTATGTAGTAATGATGATGAAAGGCAGTTGTATTTTTTTTTCTTGCTTTTTTTTTTTTTGAGGCAAATTATGGTGAATAGATCATGATAACTGCAAAGTCAGATTAGGATAGACAAGTACCACATATTCAGAACCACATAACAGATATTTCCAGATATAAGCAAAAATAACAAGAAACAAATTTAGATATGCATTCATAATGGGGGTTGGGAAGTGAGGCTTGAGGAGAGATGCCTGTATTTTATCTTGGTTGCTACAGGTTTATATCAGAGAAACTTTGAAACAAAAAACAGAGTGAAATAAAGTTACCTGCTACAATTAAATTTAGATTTAAAATAAACACACATCTTAGTCACTAAATTCAATGAATACTTGGCCCAATTCATCTCATATTATGGTTTCATTACAGGAGGCAAGAAGGGCTGGAAGTAAAGTTTTCTCAGAGGACAGTGCAATAACAGTCATCCTGATTTCCTCAACAGAAAACTCAAAATGTGCCCCTAAGTAGACAAACTGTTCAAAAAACAAACAAAACTTACTCAAATGCCATAGCGTTCCCCAAAAGTTCATGTAACTGTGGCTTCACCTAGAAATGCTGTTTGCCAATGTAACCAGGTTAAGATGAAGTTATAGCAGATTAAGATGAGTTCTAATTCTATGACTGATGTTCTTATCATAGGGAACATTGTACAGAGACAATGTTAATGACAGAAGGCAGAGGTCAGAATGACAGGCCTACACATTAAAGAACACCAAAGGCAGCCCAACACTGCTGTCAATCACCAGAAGCTAGGACAGAGGGATTCTTCTTAAAAGTCTACAATAAGGAATCATCCTACTGACATCCTGATTTCAGATTTCTTTCCAGAGCTATAAGGAAATAAAGTTCTATGGTCTCAAGTCACCAGGTTTGTTGTAATTAGTTATGGCAGTTAATTATGGCAGTCTTAGGGAATTAATAAGTGGATTCAGATACGCCCCCTACAAAAAAAAATAAATATATATATTCCTGTGGGCCTGCCTGGTGGCACAACAGGTTAAGTGGCAGCAGTGTAAAGATCCATGGCCACTGCACTATGAATTCAATCCCCAGCCAAGGAAGTGACCCACATGATACAGCAGACCTCTCCTGTCTCGCCCACTGCTCCCTTTAGCAGTACATCAATGGATCTGCCTCTTCTGCTCCCCACTCTGTCTCTGGTGAATCCTCTTACCCACTACACCTCTAAAAAGAAAATGTTCCTGTGGTGATTTCCAAAATACATAAATCACTCATACAACTCAAAAATGAAAAAGCAACCAATTGAGAAATGAACAATATATCTAATAGACACTTCCTCAAAGAAGGCAGACAGATGGCTCACAGGCACAGGAAAAAATGTTCAACTTCATTTATAATCAGAGAAGGCAAATCAAGATCACAAAGAGGTATCAACTCATACCTATGAGAATGGCCTGGATCAAAAAGACTAGAATAATGTTGGAGAGAATGAGAAGAAGGAACCCTTGTATATAGAATGTTGGAATAATGGGAAGAAGGAACCCTTGTATACTGTGGGCAAGAATGCAAATTGGTACAGTCTCTATGGGAAGCAGGGTGGTTATTCCTTTAAAAACTAAAAATGGAAACGTCATATGCTCTAGTAATACAACTTCCAAGTATTTATCCTGTCAATAAGAACACTAATTCAAAAAGATATTACGAACCCTTTTGTTCATAGTCATAATAGCGAAGGCATGGAATCAATTTAAAAGTCCACTGACTGATAACTGGATAGTGAAACTGTGGAATATACACTCAAAGGATATAACTTAAAAACAGATGAAATTGTGCCTTTAGCAAAAATACAGGTGGAACTTGAGGTGATTATGCTACAAGAAATCAATCAGAAAATATAAGACAATTACCAGGTGGCTTCATTCATTCATGGAATATAAATCCCAACAAAACAAACTGGCAAAACACAACAAAAATAATTCTATGACTTTGTAAAAAATATGGTAGTTACCAGAGAAGTAGCAGGGCAATGTCAGAGTATGCTGGCATAGGTGCTTGGGGGGGGGGGGGGGGGGGAATCAAGCATGTGTACATGTAAAAATGTGAAGCTATACTTTAAAAATTACAAGTATGCTTAGAGGTATGTTATATGTGAGCATACAGCAAATCTGCAAAATTTGACCAAAAAAAAAAAAAAAAGCTCCTCTGTCACTGAGCTTATACAACTGAGCAAAAGGCAAGCATCGATCACTGATCACAAAAGTTTCCAACAATGATTAATTTTCTAAAAAGACTTGCCTCTCTAGGGCCCTCCCCAGTGGCGAAGCAGGTTAAAGCACAGCACAAAGAAGCTTAAGCCAGTTCCGCATGAGTTCGATCCCCGCCTGCCCTGGAGGAGATACACATGGTGAGGCAGACCTCTCCTGACCTGCCCACTGCTCCCCTCAGCAGTGTACTTCGTCGATCTGCCTGTTCTGCACCCCACTGTCTCTGGTGAATCCTCTCACCCTCCACATCTCTGGCCTGTGCCCCAGTTCTGTACAAATTAAATAAATCAATCTTTAAAAAAAAAAAAGACTTGCCTCTCTATATATAAAAAACAAAACATACCTTGTTTTCGAACATCTTCTACAGCAGCAACAAGCTCCTCCTTGAGAAACTGACTCTCCTTTGCAATTTTATCTCCCTTTTCCAAGAAATTCTCAGTTGCTTGTTCAACCGATGCTGCCAAAACATGGGCCTTCTTAGAACGACCTCTCTTCTTATTAGAGGGCCCCTTAGTGTTGGTGTTTACCAGAGTTGTAACCTAGAGTTTTCATTTTAAAAAATTAAACTGCAGTCAATTAAAATGCAGAAAAACCAACATTGTTAAAGACAGAAAAAAGTATTTACAATCAAATGATCACATTTATGAGATTTCACTAATTATTAACAAAACCCATACAACTCCTTCCATATTTAAGACATACAGCAGTAAAACTTGGGGTCCAAAATAATCTAGCTATTTCAAAGGATAAGAAATATAACAAATATTTTAATTACTCAAACCTAACTATTAGTTCTATTTTTTTCACTTCACAAATCAAAACTAGTTAGAAACTACTAAGCTTTTTCTACTATATGTCATCAAAAACATGTAGAAAGAGAACATAAACTACCTGGAGGCCACATTTTGCCACCTTGCAAAATAATTTAAGATAGTTTCCTTCTGCAATCTTTTCAGAATTTATTCATACAAATCTCAGTCATTAATTAGTAAAGAACTTAAGAAAGAAAGGAACAATTGTCCAAAGGACCTGTGGTAGTGTTTTAAGTCCTACACATTAACCATTGCTAACACTTTCATAACCAGATTATCTGAAGGTTGAAAGTGACAAAAAATGTGTTATTAGTATAATTTGCCATATAAAAGGGCTATAGTAGTGGGAGGGGGAGTCTAAGAAAGTAAATATTCCTCAGTCCTATTCCTACACATTATATTTAAATGTGTGTGTAAATTTATATAAATACACATACAACATTAGTTTGTGGGTTGGAATGGCATTTTCAAAGATAACATATCTATCTACTCCCCTCAAAAGTATACTAGCAAAGTATGCCAAACTACTAAAAGTGAAGAGCTACCTGCTAGTAATAAAATGTCACATTATTAAGTTTGCATTTGTAACAGAACAAACCCCTACACTCAAAAAAAAAATTGCCTGTTAACTGACCTACACAATGAAAAGTATGTTAAGTAGAGTGAAGACACTTAACAGTCAAGGTTTCATATCCCACCTTCCTTGAGTATACCTTGAGTGACACCAAGCAATGTCCACAAAGTGCAAATACCGGAAATTGCAGTGTATAGCACTAACCTTTGGTATTTCCAATAAGACCAAAGAAAATGGCAGCTACTATGTTGATTAAATGAACCCATGCATTACTTTATCATTATTGGGTCCAAATCATGTAAGTACTACCAATCTAAACTCATTCTGGTCATTCAGGGACTCCCTGGTGACCCAAGGGGTTAAGTCTTAGTACTATGAAGCCGCTGGCAGCCACTGAAATGGGAGTTCGATCCCAAGCCAGAAAGCTGACCCACATGGCACAGCAGACTTCTCCTGTCTCACCTGTTGCTCCCAGTAGTGGTGTATTTCAGTGGACCCACCTGTTCTGCTCCCCACTATCTCTGGTCGTCAATCATCTCAACCTCCTCAACCTCCACTACCACACCTCTGGCCCACACCCCAGCTCTTGCATACATAAATAAATCTGTAAATCTTTTCAAAAGTAAATAAACTCACTCATTCAAATTAAATATATGAAATAACGGAGCCAATCTTGCTCTGTAATTGTTACCCAGACCTATTAGTACAGAACCATGTAACAAGTATGTGTTTTCAAATTTTTACCTGTGTCACAAGAGGCTCCAATAGTCTTTCGACTGCCAGAGTCCTGATCTCTAGACTTTTGGGGTCCCATTTAAAATTTATGTTGCCGGCGTGGACAGCAGTCATTTTTCTGAAAGAGAAATGAAAAACCAAAGTCAGGAAAATATCAAGCAGGAAAATGTAATATGTAACAAATCTTGTCCTGTTTAAAGACCTTTACAACAGGAAAGCCACATTTGCCACAAGATTGGGGGCTGGGGGTGGGTAGGAATCTGACTAGCCAGTACAGGAGAGCCCACTAACTCTTAGAACCTCACCTCTTACTCTTAAAATATCAAGTTTACAAACTTCAGTGGTACTAGAAGGCGGCATTCACAAATAGTTTTTCTCTCTGGCACAAAGATATTCCTACTTTCCAAACCAACTATAAGGAGTCAAATGAAAAGCTGATTTTTTTTTACTCCACAATATTTCTAGTACAGTGCAATTTCTTAGGCTATGTGGGTCTTTTTTTTTTTTTAAAGTGGCTTCTCAGGGAACATCTTGTCTTACTCTATTAAAAGGCAACTACGCTTAAGTCTGCTGCCCTATGTACCTACAGTTGTTACTAATCATAACCACAAGAAATATCAAATCTCAGTCAAGTATCACTGTGTCACTGTCTAGGTAAACTTCCATTAGAAGGATACTTCAAGAAAAGCGAAGGACTTCAATGAATGTATCAAGTGGTTAGTGTTTCTTTTTTAAAAGTACTAACTTAAAGATTAAAGAAAAAATGAAAGACAGGAGAGGTATGTACTGAGGTAAACACTAACTAACTTGCCAAACAATCTTTTGATAGCAATGTAAAAGGGTGTATCTTTATAACCAGCAATTCTACATCTAGAGTATTACTGTACAAAAAAATTAAGGTTTAAGCAAAAACATGTATACATTTAGGTTCACAACAGTTCTGTAAACAATCAAAAAATATTAACTACCTAAATTTCAAACAATACATCAATGAATGAGTAACTCACCTAACACCAAACAATAGGATACTGTGTAGCTCTTAAAAAACAAATATGTTAACATGAATGGGGAAAAGGCAGTCTTATTTTTACTACTGAAGGTAAAAAACAGCTTCCCACTTGCCCCTTCCACCTCCAAAAAGTTTATACTAGGTGTGAAATACTCTATTATACAGAAAGGACAGGCATATAAAGACTAACAAGATGAAATAAAAAAAATGCAAAATTTACTGCAAATTGAGTATCATTAAAAATAGTTAACTAGGGCCCTCCCTAGTGGCTCAGCAGGTTAAAGCACAGAACTAAGAAGCTAAAGACACTTCAGCGTGGGTTCAATCCCTGCCCCGGAGGTTACCCACATGGCAAGGCAGACCTCTCCTGGCCGGCCCGCTGCTCCCCTCAACAGTGTGCTTTTGGTGGTATGTTAGCATACATTTGAGAGATAAGAACTTATACTCCTAAAATGTATACAATGTTAACTCAAGGGGGGGGGGAGAGACTGCAATTTATTGTCTGCATTACTAACAGAAGGAAATGCTATCTTGGAAATTGTGACAAAGACAAAAATTTGTCTAATCCAAATTCATGCAAGTTAAGAGCCCTAACCTATACTTAATTTCAAGTGTTAGAAAGTTCAAGATGATAGGGGATAGAGAAGCATGCTAAATACCGTAAGGACACAAATTGAGAATGTAGGGCATCCTGTATGATGATGGGTACCAGCTCTTCAAAAAGTCATCATTCAGGAGAGGAAGGTGTAGAAGTACTATTCTAGATGAAAAAATTCAGTAGACAGAAGAATCAAATGCAATATATCTAACTCATTGGACTCTACTTTGAAATAGAGCTACTAACACACACACTTCCAAGAAAGTTGGCAAATATTTATATTAATAAATATTAGATATTGTGGGATTTCATATGTGTGATAATAAAATTGTAGCTAAGAATAAAATGACTTTCTAGGAGATGCATGCCAAAATATTTAAGGGTAAAACATTTAGATGTCTGCAATTTTGAAGTGGGTGAACAAAAGTGAAAATACTTAGGGTTATCAAAGAATTATAAAAAAATACTCTTTAATGTTAAATATAGGTGGGGAGGTAGATGGATAGATGATCACAACTTTATTCTTCAGTTTCTTTGTATATCAGAAATTCCATCTTTAAAAAAAAAGTGGCAGGGTTTTAAGTCTCAGCACTTTCATACTTTCACTGGCCCCTCTGGCAAGAGCAGGATCCTCAGCCAGGGAGCTGACTCACACAGCACAGCAGACCTTTCCTGCCTTGCCCACGGCTCCCCTCAAGCAGTGTATTTCAGTAGATCTGCCTGTTCTGCTCCCCATTCTATCTCTAGTGAGTCCTCTCACCCACTGTACCTCTGACCCAGCTCTTATATACATAAGTAAATAAATCTTTAAATAAAAAAGTGGAGCCTTTATTTTAGAAAATGAAGAGGGACAATCTGACCAAGACGCATCATAATCTCAATCACTTGATCATCACACAACCACTTTAATAGTATCTCCTCACTTATAAAATACGACTATCATCACCTTCCAAAGGTTTTTAATGAAGGTTAAAGATGTTAACCCACTGAATAAAATGAGAACATATGGGTCCACGTTTATATGATTAAAACAGATGAAAAGTTCTTATATATAACAAGAAGTCAACAAGTAAATATAGAAGGAATAAATGTACTTAGAAAACCACCATTTAGGAATTATACAAAAAACTGAAGCAAGCAAGAATCATCAAAGAATGCTAAGCCAAATGGGTGAAAGCTCACTGAAATACTCAGTATTTACAGTCTCATGGTAACTCCCCCAACAAATTATTTATTGATTGCATTTTGGCAGTGGAGGGAGACAGCAACTTGACCATATGATTAAAATGTAATGACATGTAATTTCTGATATTACACAGTGAGGCTACACATCACTTTCTGTGTTATTTCCTACCAAAATCACATAACCTCAACTTATTGATGAGGAAACAGTTAAACTCAAAGTAAAGGATACTCCACAAAATAACTGGCAATAATCTTTAAAATTACCATGGTAGAGGGGGGGAAAAAAGACTGAGAAATTCTTCCATATTAAAAGACCCTATAGAGACATGACAATTAAATACAGTGATTTTGGACTGAGTTGATTAATTTTAATATGGATTCTAAATGAGTTGACTGTACTGTATCAAAGTTCGATTTTTCATCATTACATTGTAGCTATGCCCTTACTACATGTAATGGGCATGGATGTCTGCAACTTACTCTTCATTACACTTCTTACTCATTAAATACATGTATATACACAGACAGTAAGAGGAGGTTACAACTGCCTGAGAGGGAAAAAAAAGAAAAATGAAGAGGTACAAAGGAGAAGGAACAGGTGGAAGGAGAGAGGGAAAGGGAAGAGGAAGGATAGAAGAGAAAGGGGGACAAGATGGGGGAAGAGCTGTCACGAAGTATGGTTAATGTGACAGAAGAAAGTGACTTTTTAAAAAGATTTATTTATGCATACAGAACTGAGGTAGAGGCCAGAGGCACAGGTGTGGTGAAAGGATTCACCAGAGACAGAGTGGGGAAGAGAACAGGCAGATCAATGAAGTACATTGCTGAGGGGAGCAGCGGGTGAGTCAGGAGAGGTCTGCCTCGCCACATGGGTCACCTCCAGGGTGGGACTGAACTCATGCTGAAGTGGCTTTAGCTTCTTCGTGCTGTGCTTTAACCCGCTGCACCACCAGGGAGGGCCCAATAAGTCATTTTTTTTAAACACACAATTTTTTAAAATTGTATCTTTATATTTAATGATAATTAGTAGCCTTATCAACAGCACTATTTTACTTTCTATAGTAAGCAGCATCAAACACTTAAATTAAAATGATGATCCGGACAAGAATATCAAATGTCTATGACTAGCCCACTCCTGACAACTAAAGTCTGTTGTATCCTCTCCCCATAAATGCATGCTTTCGGCACAAACTGGTAGACTTCTTTAGATGACACTGAAAGTATTAGTATACGCATCATTTTACATTTCACTAAGACTTCTGTAAGCATCAGAAAATTCTAGACTCACTGGAAAAGCCAAAAGTTAGCAAAACAACATAGATTTGCATAATCTGGTATCAGAGTTAACAGTTTCCAAGGAATGTTTTACTGTAAATGGACAAATTCACTCTCTACACTCACATCAAGCCTATACTTTGGTTTTTAAGGGTTATTTGTCCACTAAACTGGTCAGCCCCTAGCCATTAAATGAACAGGAGAGGGAAGGTCCTAGATCATTAAACTGCTGACAGCAGCTTAGGCAAAGGAGTTATCAATCCAAGTATCAGAGATAAAGACATTTCAGAAAGTGATTTACCCCATGGATTATGTGTTCATGCACCCTAGCATTCCATAGCCAACTGCATCAACACAAATATAACAGAAAACTTTATGAAGGAAGGTCAAGAGATAAGTAAAGGTAACGTATGGTCACCTTGTGCTTTAATTATTAAACAAGTACCATTTGCAATTCATTTTCCCTAAGAAATAGACTCTTCCATTTTTCTTCATATTAAAAAGCTTTCTTAAAAAGTAATCCCAGGAAGAGAAATCCTAGCCTGGGGAAAGGCACAAGGTCTCAGGTTTTGTTAACTTTTGATAACCACCAAATTGTGGTCCAAACAGCATACACATACATTCATAATGCCTTAAAATCCACCCACTTTTCCTACAGGAGCAAATCGATACAGCGTCTCAGTCACAGGGAACTGTCCAGAAGATGGCTATTTAGTAATACCTCAAAGAGGCAGTAAGTTATCCCAAGGGAAGGAGATTCTAACACTTGGAGAAAAGAGTGACTTAGAGAAAAATTAATTTCCGGAATATTTGTACACTTACCTAACTTTTTCTCAAAAAGCCCTTCTTGGTCTTTTGCTTTCCTAATTTTGATAGTTTGGGGTACAAAATAATTTCTTAAAAACAAAAAACACTGGGTGCAAATACAATAGAGAATTGTGAATGATACCTGAATTCTCCAATCTGGGAGACTCCTAGGAAAGTCCCAATTGCCTATCAATTCCATGGTCTTTACCATGAGAACCGAGAGTTAGCAGGTCCTCAAATTTTTCAAGAGATCTAAGGTTTTATGTGTAATCTCCCAAGTTTAATGTCAGCAGTTCATTCCCAAAAATGTTACATGCAGCAGGCCAGGACAGAAGTCTCAGTGTTATCAAGCTGTCACCAAGCCCAGCAGCTAAGTTCAATCCCCTTAGCCAGGGAGGTAACCCACAAGGCACAGCAGACCTCTCCTATCTCGCTGGCTGCTCCCCTCTGCTGTGTATTTCAGTGGATCTGCCTGTTCTGCTCCCCACTCTGTCTCTGGAGAATCCTCTCACCCCCTGCACCTCTGGCCTACACCGCAGTTCTTGTATGCGTATTTTTAAAAAAATGTTAAATGTTACATGCATGTCTGAGTATTCTGTTTGCCCTGTTGACCACTTTTCAACCTCTGAAAAAGATTCTCCCCTAAAGTCCCTTCAAGCTGTACGTTGCAGACATACTCTACATTCTCTTAAATAATGTCTCTTAGGAGGTCTCCAGCCTTCCCCATAAAAATTCACCAGACTCAGACTCCGACAGATAAAGGTGTTAAGGCAAAGGCCTCAATTACTCACTTACATTGAAAAACTTGAAATATACTGACTCTTGAAAATTGAGAACCCTATTCAGTGTGTTCTCAAGTCTTTCAATAACCATAATGGAAGCAGACTGCCTTGTGAGGCATCTTTAATCAAAAGTCCTGCCAAGAGTGACACCAAATATTATTAAACTAGACTACAGAGCCAAGTTATGCTTTTGGTGACCCAACCTAAAAGGATTTCAAAAAATGAAGTAAAGCATTTAAAATCTGATGAGGATAAATTTTCTGGAAAGAACATGGCTTGCACTATCAGCTTTTGTCACTAACTTATCACTGACCTTGTACATGTCACCTTACCTTCCCAGAGCCTCAGTTTTCTTATCATTAAAATGAAAGCGATTGAGTTTATGTTCCAAGCTCTTCTAGCCTTGAAATTCTAGTATCCCATTCATTTATATTACCTCTCATTAGTCAATGAATAACTTTATTAAACATAATTAATTTTTCCCAGGTTTAGTCTATGATCTTCCCAAGTTATGTTTTAAGTATAAGGATGATAACTATGCTTAGTATTTATACCCTTACATTGCTGGCAAGATGCTTTATTGCACAGCAGAACCACTATTAGTTGAACTGAATTTATGCAACCTGATTTTAAAATATTTACAAGACTACCAAAACAAAGCTCCTGCCTTTATCTTACTCATAGCTTCTGCTTCTCTACAATTAATAGTATTGTTTAGAGTAGCTAAACAAATAACTTTTAAACTCTTGGCAGTTTCTAGTTTTCCAATTAACTTACAAAGCACTACTTCACAAGATCTATTACAAAACCTACTAGACCTAGCCAACCTTAATGAATTACAGAAATCTAAGGTTTTTCCAGGAGGGATCACACTTAGTGAAACTAAAAAAAAAAAAGTTAAACTGCAGTTATTCAATCTTCATTACCTTTTAAGTGGCAATCCTGGCTATAATGCACAAGTTCACCATAAATTCAGTAAGAGGAAGAGACATAGGTGTTTGACTAGCAGTCTTTATACTAGAACAAGAATTGGAGAAACAACAAGCAGAAAATAAAAGTATAGTTCTATCACAACTAAGCAGGCTGACTGTTGGCAAATAGCCTCATTTGTGCAAAGAGCAACACACCTTTTTCAAAGGCATTAAATGTTCATTTACAACAGAATGGCCACATCATTTTAAAATGTGTCTGCTCCAAAGCTTTAGAATCTCCTTACCATGCTTCTCAATGCCAATTTTTTTTAATGGCAAGGTTAAGTTAACGTGATGTTAGGATGGTTCATTTAAATGCAAATCAGGAAATTTAGAAATTAAAAGTACCCACAGTAACTGTTAACTGTCATACTGCACAAGATATAGGATTGTGGATATTCAGCACAAGCACAGGCTTGCCAGGTTGCATCTGCATTAAACAGAATTAACACAGCTCTTAGAATCTCAAATCTCTTGGAAACTGTCAAAGAAAACAAGGCAGCCCTTATAATTACGACTCATGGTAAAACCTGCCTATTTTACTAAATCCCCCAAACCTGTCACTTACTGAAATGCAAAGCAGTTGAAAATTTGGGGGACAGTGGAGGGGAAGGAGTAAGAAATTAAGAGGTATAAAAATACAGGTGGGTCCAAGTGGATTCAAATAGAAAACCCAGATACAAACCCACAGGTGTATGCACAGCGAATCTTTGACAAAGGAGCAAAGAAGATACAATGAAACAAAGAAAACTTGTTCAACAAATGGTACTGGGAAAACTGGGAAGCTACATGCAAAAAAATGAAACTAGATCACCATGCACAAAACCAACTCGAAATGGATTAAAGACCTAGACATAAGAACGCAAACAATAAAATACCTAGAAGCAAAGATGGGTGAAATACTACATGACATACACTTCAGCGACATCTTTAAAGATACAGCACCCAATGCAACGATAGTGAAGTAAAGGATAAACAGAAGGGACTACATCAACTTAAAGAGCTTCTGTACAGCAAAAGAGACAGTCTTACAAAAAACAGACAGACATCCCACTGATTGGGAAAAAAAATTTCTCACACAATACTAGTGATAAAGGATTGATCACAAAGATATACAAAGAACTGATGGAAGTCAACAAAAATAAACAACCCCATCAAAAAATGGGCAGAAGACCTAAAAAGACACTTCTCCAAAGAGGAAGTGTAGATGGCCATATGAAAAAATTTTCAGTATTACTTGTAATAAGGGAGATGCAAATTAAAACCACAATGAGATACCACCTCACCCCACTGAGAATGGCACATTTTAAAACAACTAGCAACAACAAATTTGGCAAGGATAAGGATGTGGGAATAAAGGAACTCTCCTGCACTGCTGGTGGGAATGCAAACTAGTACGACCACTATGGGAAACTGTGTGGCGGTTTCTCAAACTGCTAAAAATGTAACTTTCACATGACCCAGCAATCCCATACCTAGGCATCTACCCAAAAAACACTTATTCAAAAAGACACCTGTACCCCCGTGTTTATTGCTGCTCTATTTACAAAAGGAAAGACATGGAACCAACCCAAATGCCCAAAAGTAGATGACTGGATTAAAAAGATGTGGTACATGGGCCCTCCCTGGTGGCGCAGCGGGTTAAAGCA
>NW_004567122.1:28697350-28708272 GCF_000260355.1 Condylura cristata | reverse complement strand
ATTTTTTTTTTTAAGATTTATTTATTTGTGCATACAGAACTGGGGTACAGGCCAGAGGCTCAGGGGCAGTGAGAGGCCTCACCAGAGACAGAGTGGGGAACAGAACAGGCAGATCGATGAAGTACGCTGCTGAGGGGAGCAGCAGGCGGGTCAGGAGAGGACTGCCACACCATGTGGTCACCTCCCAGGCAGGCGGGAATCGAACTCATGCGAACTCATGCGGAAGTGGCTTTAGATTCTCAGTGCTGTGCTTTAATCCGCTGCGCCACCAGGGAGGGCCGATCTTTAATGTTTTAAAGATTATTATGATTATGATTACTTTAAAATAGCATGATAATAAAACATTTAATTACTCTTTTCTCATTTTCTTGTGCTCATAAGGAAATACAGTAGAACTGAATGAAAAAACTGCCGTGCCACAAGCCGCAGGAAACACAATGCCCACCAAATGGTAGCTACATTCCCTTTAAAGGCCAAAGGTAAATCTAAGTACAGTCACTTAGCCATTCATCTACAAATACCAGAGTAATTTGTCTATACAGGCACTGTTCCAGACAGCACAGAACAACACCAAAAACAACACTTCATGAAATACACACTGTAGTAAGGGCATAGGTAAGTGTACAAATTAAGACATTATCAATACTAGGAAGAAAATTAAGCAGTGATGTTAGCAGAATTAAGATAGGAGGGCCCTTGAGGGCCCTTCTGTCTAGGTAACATTTGAGCTGAAATCAAGTCAGGAAAAGCCAGTCAAGTGAGCAGTCTAGGCAAAGGTAATGGACAGACAACACCTCTCAGAACTTCCAAAAAGGGGAAGCCAGTGGCTACAGCATAAAGGAAGAAGTGACAGATAAAGGAAAAGTCAAAAACAGAAACAAGCAAACAAAAAAAACTCCCAAGCTGCTGAAGTGACTGCAGTAACTTTACACTGCTTCATCCCAATATGGCTGAGACCATTAACAATGGAAGAGTGTTTAATAAAAAGCTTCACTAAGTCCTCATGACAGACAGCTGATTATGGATGCACAGGAAGTCCTTGTTTAAAAAAACAAACTGTATGACTCTGGTCTGAAAAGCAATGAAGATGAAACCAGCATCTGGAATGGAGGCACAAGAGAAAAGAGACAAAAGGGAAAAGAGGTTTTTGTTTTAGAACAATGGGACTAAAAGGGAAAGAAACTTTTCACACAGCTGAAGAGAAAGAAGCCCACGGAAGAAGAGGACTGTACTTCCCTCAGAAACCCAGAAGAAAAGATGAATGACCTTGACCAGAGTGTTGGAAATTACCCTGTCTGAGAAAGAAAACAAAAATGAATTGTATCTAGAACTTGTGTGGTAGTATAAACCTTAGATGACCTATCTTGTCATTCATTCATCAAAGGCTAACTAATTATCAAGTCCTAGTATCCTGCTAGGTGCCAGGGATGCAAAGACTCATTTAGAAATCCCTATTATATCACCCCAGTAATTATTAAGTAGAAAAGAAAGCACATGCCTTTACAATGGAGAAATGATAGATGCCACTTAATCAAGAATTTAAAGAGCACCACCACCAGTGAACAAGCAACCACTGTAAGACCCCACACACACACACACAAATATATCATCATATATGTAATATTCTTGTCAAAAGTGGCAACAATCAGGGGCATCCCTGGTGGTGAAAAAGATTAAGACGCACCCCTAAGAAGCTAGCCACAGCCACTGCAACATGAGTTTGATCCCAGCCAGGGAGCTGACGCACGTGGCCCAACAGACCTCTCTTGTCTCACCTGCTGCTACCCTCAGCCTTGTATTTCAGTCAATCTGCCTGTTCTGTTCCCCTCTGCCTCTGGTGAATCCTTTCACCCCCCACATCTATGGCCTACACCGCAGTTCTTGTATGCATAAATAAAAAAAACTGTAGCAACAATCAAATTCAAGTAGTAGAAAATCTACCAAACTGGCCTCAACTCCTCAAAAGTGTCATAGAAGTGTGGGGAAAAAAACTAGAAATCAAAACTACAAAGACATGAGAACTAGATGTAGTATGTGACCTTTTGCTGACTTCTGTAACTAGAGAATATCACTGGGACAACTGCAGGAATTTAATACAAATATGAACTGCACATGAGATCAGAATTTCTGAGAATCTTGTTAAAAGGCAAACTCTGGGCCCTCCCTGGTGGTGCAGCAGGTTAAAGCACAGCACTAAAAAGCTAAAGCCACTTCAGCGTATTTCAAACCCTGCCTGTCCCGGAGGTGATCCACATGGTACAGCTGACCTCTCCTGACCCACCAACTGCTCCCCTTAGCAGTGTACTTCATCAGTTGGCCTGTTCTGCTCCCCACTCTGTCTCTGGTGAATCCTCTCATTGCCCCTGTACTCTGGCCTGTATCTTAGTTCTGTATGCATAAATAAATAAATCTTTAAAAAAACAAAGACAAACTGTGACTCCTTAGATCTAGTATAGGATCTAGGAATCTGCACTTTCACAAGTTTCCAAGAATTGATACTGTAACAGAGGCAACTCCATAAAAAAAGGAGGTTCCATATTCCTTGCTCTGCTAAGGAGGGAGAGCTGAGAGGTCAGATAAAGATATAGAACAGGAAGGGAAACACCTGGAGAAGGGAACAATTTGCTTCTCAGCTTTGGATCTGCAATAAGGTTCAGGGACTTGAGGAATATGAAGAAAACACGTGGCATCGAGATAAGTAGACACTTAGAAGAAATCTGTGGGTGAGATACGCATAGAGACAATGGCATTCACTGCCTTGATTTGTACTTTGACTTTGCTTTTGTCCCAGACTCCATGAACTCTTTCACCCCTTTTTTATGGTTCCCCACAAGAAGGTGTGAGATTTCAGGTATCCATAGTCCTGCTTGAGGACAACCTGTTTGGCTGCATTTACCCACAAGGGGTTGGATGACTTCAGGTGTTTTGGATAACACCTTTCTGCTTCTTTCTCAATATGCACACTAATCCTATTAAAAAGATTATGCACACTAAACATATACTTTATCTTCATGTGGCCAATGGCAGAATTCCTTTAGTGTCCAAGTTTGAGAGTCCCAAGGTACTCCCTCAGTCTGCCTGCTAACAATATTGGTTTTTAAAGCACCCTTTAAATCAAGTTATATAATGTTATTTTATCAATGTAAAATTTCTTATACCATGTTATATAAGCTAATTTTTAAGAGCTATATACAGGAGAACTTACCAGGTGAAGTACCCTATTGTCTGCAGTTTACTTTCAAATGCCTCAGAAATAAGCTTACATAGAATAATTGAACAACAAAACAGTTAACAATTGGTAAACATAGGAAAATTAATGCATTAAGGACTCACTATATTACTCTCAACCTTTCTGTACATTTTGAAAGGAAAAAAGGTGGATAAAAAATACTCAAAGACTAAACAGGAAAAGTTGTAATACAACCAAAACTACACAATTGTGAAGTATTTCAGTGATGCACATGAGTAGCACAGAGGAGGGTTCCTCATCTGAACAGGGAGTAGTCAGTGAGGATTCCACTAGTGGTGAGAGTCAGTGTTTCCGGTTGTGCAAAGAAACAATGGCACTAGAGATCTCTGAATTTCCAAGAAGCACAAAAGTGTCTTATGAAAGTAAAAAGAGAAAGGATAGGGAAATAACAAAAGCTCATCAAAATAAAGTTTGGACTTCCTAACGTAAAAATATTTTTTAATAAATTCTATTCTCTACCCACCCCCAATGTTCATTATCCTTTAATGGCCTCCATCTCCCTGAAAGAAAGGTGAGGAGCAGGTACCTAGGCAACAAAATACGTTCACTTGAAGATCTCTGATTGAAGGCTTTGCCCACATGCTGGAAGGCCCCCTCTTCCAGGAAAAGTACTCAGGAACTAGTATCTGAGTCTCCTCACTGGCAGGTTCCAATTTCGACCATATATAATGGCTCCCAGTCTACCTGCAAGTGTGGATTCAGCAAAAAGAGACATTCTTATTAACCTTGGAAGTCTCAAACTCCAGAAACAAAGCTGTTGCCATTGGTTCCAAAGAGCAAGACACTGGCAATGGCATTCTTCCTCAGCTTGTCCAATCGCTGGAACTGTCCTGTGATGAGGATGTAGTTCATAGAGTCTGGAGGAGCAACTCAGGGAAGCAGCCACAGAGAATAGCCATCCAAAAGTACAGCCGTGTCAGAGAGAACGTGCATGTGCCCACTGGAGTTAAGTGCACTTTAACTTACCAACCACAAATGTACTCTCAGGTAGATAAGCAAAGGGGTCCAATACTTTGTGCTCAGCAGCCAGCACTTGCTCATATGGTCCATCTCCTCCTCAGAAGCACAGGCAATAGCCTTTTTCCACTCAGTCTGGAAAAAGCTTCCACCCAGGAAAAGCTCTGCTTTTTCTCCCAGAAACACTTCTTCTGTGGAGTGTCTTTTATAGGTTGGTTCTCTGCAAACGTTTAAACATCAAACTAAAGTTTGATGTTAAACAGATCTTTACCTCCCTAAATACAGCCCAAAATGGGGCTGGCTAATGCAGTTGAGAAACCAGCAATTGGTATTGGAGAAGGCCTGGCAGAAAAGAACCTGATAGAACAGGACATGTTTATAGAGCACAACAGGATACAGCCAACTGTGACATCAACCAGTGTTACCTGTTCACCCACCAGAAAAGTCCTTGGCTTCAGTGAGCATCCAGCAACCCCAAGATTTACCTCACCTCTTTTGTTCTCTATGGCTGCTTGTTAAAATAATGCCTGATGCCCTGGGAGGGGGGGAGAGACACCAGGTATTGGCTAGGGACATTATGATAAGCAAAGTTCATCTACTGTATCACTTAAGGAGCTGTCTCTGGAGCACTTCCCCACAGTTCTTCACTGCTCATATAGTAGGAAATGGCACTGCTCTCCAACAAAGAATCCATCATCCTTGTCAAATGCTGGAACCTTGCTGGTAGGGGATTTTCAGAGAAATTTGGGGATGCGGTTGGTTATGGCCTGAAAGCAGGATGGTGCAGAGAATGCCTGAACTGCACTATACAAAGTGGCAGTGAGAGCCTTAAAAGACCTCCAGCTTTCAGTGTATGTATCCAGGATCCCAAATACTCTGGTGATTCTACAGAGAAAAGGAGTGGAATTCTTGGTGCTGATGAAAAGAACCTGCTTTCTGTTCTGTTTGCAAGCTGCTGGAAGTAATCCTAAAAAAGAGCAAACACCACCTCTGCCATTAGCACAGTGAGACTAAAATGGCCACTAAATAAAATGCCTTCAGTCAGAGGAGCGTGTCCACAATATTAAGGCCTTCTCGTGCTTACAACTGCTGAACTGAGTCCCCCAAACTCCGCAGGCCCCAAACCAATCATCTTCTTCCCATTATATCCCTTCTGTAGCCTTCTCATCTCTGCTAAGCAATCTCCACCATTCCAGGTCTATACCTCAGTAAATAATCTCACTCTACTAACCATTCTGGCTTAGGCCCTGATTTAGATATCTAAAAGTCCCATTGCCAAGCATTCTCCCTGAAAATGATTCCCCCACCACAGACAAGATGAAAACAAAACTTTTGCAAACAAACCTGAACTGTACTAGCCTGTGAGCTTCATCACCTGCCTCACCATGACTCTTAAAGTGTACGTGCATGTCTCCAGACCTTTGGACAGCTCTTCCTTTACCCAGATCACCCTTCCAGACATTATCATTTGTATTCAGGACTCATACAAATGTCCCAATTCCCCAGAATTTGTTCCCTCTTTTCTGAGTTAGCCCAGCACTTAACTAGAATCTCATCTTGCCACACCACACTTCATCAGTGTGTGTCTCCAAGCAAACTAGGAACTCCTTTGAGCAGAGACCTTGGCTCTACTAAGTACAACTGCTCATATGCTAACACTTTACAAATGTTTAACTAAATGGCTCAGCTGGCTTTGGCTTCATCTAGCAACCCTGACACATGTGGAAAGAAATAAACAAAAGTGCACAAGTGTGTATGGACTGCTAATTCTTACCTATTAGTGATATTAGTAATCCTTTAGTATAATCCCCTGTAGCTAATAATGCAAACTTGTAAACTACTTGAAGCTCTAGCAATAGTGATTTACACATCCTTACCCAGCACCTGCTTTTAAAGGCAGGCTTTTGTAATATTTAACTAACCCCTTCCCACTGCAACTGAGGTACAGCAAATTAAATATTGTCTTAGACCTGCCTCAATAAAGATATCCAGAAAATACCACATCTTCCACTCATCTTAGTGACCCCAAAGAAGCTTAAATTTCTCTCAAGGATTTTCTTAGATTTTCCCCTTCTCCCACAGGATCAAATTCACATTTCACTTAGCCACTTCTCTGCAAAATGACAGGTTTCTAAAGATACACACTTCAAAGTCAATACAGTTTTTCTGAGAAAACGATGGACACTCCCCCATCTCCACCCCCACCCAGGCCCCAGGAAGCAAGAAAATGATAACAGAGGATTACAGGAAACCTTTGCCAGTTTAGAGATCCCCCAGGAATAGAAAACCCCAAGAACTCTGAATCATCAGTAATAGTAATTCACCCTTTCACAGCTTCTGCCTTATTCCGTACTATCATTTTTCACATACTAAGATTAAGAGTCTGGATTAATGTTGAAATATTTAATATAATGAATTATTCAACATACCATGAAAAAACAGTAACAATGTTATCTTTGCTTAGAACGAAAGCATGTATGTATCTGAGTTGCACAGGGCAAATGGACTATTAGCAAAAGCTCCTATCCTTCTTGTCACCTGAAATGTACCACTAAAGTGCATTTCTGAGTTATGATATAGCACTTCCAGTTTCAAGAATGCTCTGCAGTATGACCTACTTAATAAACGTACAGGATTATGTAACTTTTAAACCTATATGATTATATTAACCAGGCTTTACAACTCATATCTTCAAAATCACCATGTCAAACACTAACAATATAAGTCATATCAATAAAATCTTTCCAAGATTCTATTGATGGTATACTTATTTATGGCAACAAGAAAAAAGGCAGAATAAGAAATAAGGCAAATCCACAGTTTGATATAAACTAGAATAGGAAATTCATGAACAAACATGTCTTTAAATTAGTAATTAAGGAGTAAGTCCAGTTATTTAACTGTAAGACGAAAATGGATTAAAATACTCATTACAAAAATATTTTTTTCTAATTTAAAACAAATTTTTCTTCAGTAAAGACCTCAAGTCTTCTAAAAATGCTTTTCCAGATGCAAATTACAGTAATTCCACAATAATGTCCTCTCAGCTTTTACAAAGGAAACATGAACCTTATAAATTTTTTAAAAATCCAAATGACACCACTCATACAGTACTTACTCCCAATAACCAAATCTTGCTTCAAATATTTAGAGTAACACTCAAAGTTGCCTTTCAAACTATATTTACATGATATGTATTACTCTGAACTTGCAGCAGTGAAAAAGCACAAATTAAATTCTAATCACAAATTGGGACTATTAGAGTAACACACTATCAAATAGAAGTATGTATTAATTTCAAGTTCCATTAGAAATGAAGGTGGGGGCACATGGAGATAAACATTTGATAGTTATGAAAAAGTAAAGTATAAAATAATGGTCATTCAGAGGTTGCAACAGAGAAAAGATAGTATTAAAGCTTTACTCTGAATCATTAGTTTTGTATACTTTGAACTTTCAGTGATGGATAGATTTAGCACAGTGCTTTTGCAGGTGAACAAATCACATGAAAAAATGGCCAGTCAAACCAGAATATCCACCTCTCCACAAAATGGGGACTAAGCCCACCACCACACTTCACTAATGACACCTCAAGGTCTGGAAGCAAACACAATGACAACTAGGTGGATTTTTGTTCTGTAAGACTCACAAATGCCTGATACATTTAACTTTTGTTTATAAGAGAACAGCGTTTAATAAGATTTAAATCCTCCAGTATCACAGTATATCCCTTTACAACTTAAAGAAAGTGGTTTCATAGTCACTGAAGATAAAAACAATGATCTGGGCTGGGAAATCAGAAAGGGTAGTGCTTGCATGTTTTTCACTCTGACTACATCGGCAAAGTTGCAAACCTGAATAAACTTCTTATCAATTTTTCACCTTTTTTTTTTAAGTTTTATTTACAAGAACTGATGTACAGACCAGAGGTGCAAGGAGTGAGGATTCACCAGAAGTGAGGGGGGAAGCAGAACAGGTGGACCTATTGAAATACACTGCTGAGGGGAGCAGAGGGCAGACCAGGAGAGGTCTGCCACACCATGTGGGTCACCTCCGTGGGCAGGGATAGAACTGGTGCTGCAGTGGCTTCATAATGCTGCCCCACTGGGGAGGGCCCCAGTTTTCACCTCTGAAGTACAGAAAAATTCACAATGGTGCGCCATTCTATGTTTTTAAAAGCCTAACCTATTGTGTAAACACCTCCACATTCAAGACACAGAAAAGTTAAATGAATTTATTTTATTTTCACAACAGCATATACATACAACTAAAACACAGAATGTAAGTGTACAAAAATAATAGCTTCAAGAGCTAATCTAACATTAACTTACTCCTAAGCTACAGTAATCAAATCAGTGTGGCACTAGCATAAAGACAAACATACATACTACCAGAATAAAATGAAAGCGCAGAAACAAACCCTCACATATACAGTCCAATGTTTTTCAACAAGAGAGTTTAACATTCAATAAGGAAAGGGCATTGTTTTCAGCAAATCCTATTGGTTGGCTATCCAAAACTGGATATCCAAAGAATGAAGTAGGATCCTTACTAATATATACTAAACAATTCAAAATGGATCAAAAACCTAAATGTTGATGCTAAAATCATAAAACTCTTAAAAGAAAAGTTAAGGCCAAAGTTTAAGATTTGGCAATGATTTCTTGGACACCAAAGACACAGGCAATAAAAGAAAAATACTGATAATTTGGGCTTCATCAGGACATCAATAGAGTGAAGAGGAAGCCCAGAGAATGGTAGAATATAATTTGTAAGTCATTTGTGCAAAGAAAAATTGGTATCCAGAAGAAATTCTAAACCTCAATAACTGAGAACAACAACAAAAATAATAAAGGGTTTGAACAGTCATCTCTCTAAAAAAGTACACAAATGGTCAATAAACAAAAAAAGATAGGCACTTCTACTCACTAGAAGAAATACAAACCTAAACTACAATGAGAGAACTCACCACCTCATTAAGATGACTTACTTTAAAAGGCGGTGGGGGGCAAGGATGTGGAGAAAAAGGAACTCTCCTGACTGCTGGTGGGAATGCAAACTAGTACAACCACTATGGAAAACTGAAGGTTCCTCAAACTGCTAAACATGGAGTTTCCCTACAACCCAGCAATCCCACTCCTAGCTATCTACCCAAAAGACACAAAAACACTGATTCAAAAAGATGCCTGCACCCCCATGTTTATTGCTGCTTTATTCATAATTGGGAAGACATGGAAACAGCCCAAATGCCCAAAAACGGATGACTGGATTAAAAAGATAAGGTACATCATTACACAATTGAATATTACTCATAAAAAAAACATGTCTTTTGCAGCAACATGGATGGAACTGGAAAAGATGATGCTTAGTGAAATAAGCAAGAAAGGAAAAATACCGGATGGTTTCTCTCATAACAGGAATATAATGGACCAGGCAAGAAAATAATGATAATGATGAACAGCTATATACCAGACATTTTGTGGGGGTGGAGTCAAAAACAGTGGGGAGAGGGAAATGAACTGGACTATGGTGATGGCACATGGGTGATTTGGTGATGGGAAACCCAAGGGAATTGCAACTGAGATGGAAAAATGCACAAAAACATGTAAAAATAAACTATTATAAATTAAAAAAAAAAGGGGGGTGGGGAGCCTCCCAGGTAGCACAAGCACTATAAAGCTATCTATAGCCACTGCAGTATGAGTTTGATCCCCCCACCAGAGAGGTGACCATAATGGCACAGCAGAGCTCTTCTGTCTCATCCATTGCTCCCCTCAGCAGTGTATTTCAGTAGATCTGCCTGTTCTGCTCCCCACTCTCTCTGGTGAATCCTCTCACCCCAACCCCACCACATCTCTGGCCTACACCCAGGCTCTTAAATGCATAAAATAAATAAATCTTAAAAAGTTAACTAAGTAAAAAGGGGGTGGGGGCTTCACTTTGGCCTTCTTGAGCTACTACCTTGTATCCCTGACTGTGTGTGCCTAATCTCAGCTGGTCTGCCCGAGACCCCTTGAGTATCACAACACTAGTTGTCCTCATCCCCTGCCTCCCTACACCACAGCCTCACAGCCTTTTCTGCTCCAACTAGATGAAACATACTATCATGAACCAGGAGACACTTGCCAAACTGCAAACACACGTACACACTGGTTAATGCTCCAACAAAGGAGAAAGTGGTCCATAAAACAAATGATTACTCCAAATGATTAAAAACTTTCAGTTCTCCTTAAAGAAGTTAAGGTTAGGGCCCTCCCTGGTGGCACAATGGGTTGAAGCACAGCACTATGAAGCTCTCCACAGCCACATACACCAAGCTCAAGAATGGCCAGACCTGACGGCTGGCCAGAGTTTGCCCATTCATTGTGCGGGTGGGGGGGTGTCAAGAAGCACTAGCAATGTCACAGGTGGGTAAAAGACTGCTGCCTCGGGCCCTCCCTGGTGGAGCAGTGGGTTAAATCACAGCACTGAGTGGCCTGGCAGGTGACCTCTATGCTGTGATGGCCAGGAGACCACTCCTGGCCTGAGTTTGGACACACATGGTGCAGCAGACCTCTCCTGACCCACCTACTGCTCCCCTCAGCAGTATACTTCGTCAATCTGCCTGTTCTGCTGCCTACTGTCTCTGGTGAATCCTCTCACCCTCCCCACCAACACACACACACACACACCCCTCTGGCCTATACCCCATTTCTTGTATGCATAAATAGGTTAA
>NW_004567122.1:28692571-28696168 GCF_000260355.1 Condylura cristata | reverse complement strand
AAGCCCTGCCCAAAGAATATGTGGATGGAAAAAGGCAACATTTGCTCCTTGAAAAGGACTGTGAAGACGAGGATGATGAAGTTTCAGATCTTGGGGAGAATTTTGATAAGACATCAAAGAATGAAGCAAACTGAACTGAATTAACTTCTGAAGAAGATAAAAGTAGAAATTACTGGGAGCCTTTATTTTATATTGACTGCTTTTAAAATTTTGTTCATACATCTGCCAAAACAGAGATCTAACATTCTTAAGCTTAAGTCCCTTGGCCACCACAACTCTCTTCAGTGATTATTTATACACAACTCCTTCCTTGAAACTAATTAAGCTGAAGAAACCTGAGAATGTTTGAAACAAGATGAGTAAAATTCTTTCGTATATACTTCATATATAGCTTTTTTATATAAATTGTCACTGATCTGTACATGAAAAGCAAAATTGTTACAGAAAGTTAATTATGGAGTATAATATGACTGAAAATCTTTGATGAAATTTGGTTAAATTTTCCAATTTTTAGATAAATAAGCACTAAAGATGTAACATGCAATAAGATGACTATAGTATATTAACACTGCTTTCAGGATATATCTGAAAGTTAAACAGATCACATGAAAATTTTACTTTTTTGATACCATGGATGTTAAATTTACTATGAAAATAATTTTATATTTAGCTCAAATCATTATGCTGTATACCTTTATTTTATACAATGTTCTCTGTTAAATCTCAAAGAGTGCTGGTAAGGATGTAGAGAAATTAGATCATTTGCACATTACTAGTTTAAGATATAAAATGGTAGAGGACACTGTAGAAAGAAGTATGGCAGTTACTGAGAAAATTAAAAGTTAATTTACTGCATAATTCAACAATTTCACTTCTGGGTATATATCCAAAAGAACTGAAAGCAGGGTCTCAAGAGGTATATCTGTACACCATGGTTGTAACAGCAACATGTACAGTGGCTAAAACATGGAAGCAACCCAAGTGTTCACTGACAAATGCCTGGACAGCAAAATGTGCCTTATACATACAGCTAAATGTTATTCAGCCTTAAAGAGGAAAAACCTGAAATGTCAGACAAGGGTAACCTTGAGAATATTATGCTAAACAAAATAAGGCAAATACTGTATGATTCTACTTATTTGTGACACCCAGACTAGTCAAAAAGACAGAAAGCAGAATGGTGGTTGCTATGGGCTGGGGAACAAGAAAACCCTGAGTTGTTCAGCAGATAAGAGAGTATGAATTTTGCAAGATGGTTGCATAAAAATACTGAATTATCACTGAACTGTACATTTTTAAATGTTTAAGCTTTATCTTATGTATAGTTAACCAGTATATCAAAGTGTTAAGGGGGAAAAAAAGGAAATTCTAACACATGCTATAACATGGATGAATCTTGAAGACATTATGCTATGTGAAATAAGTCAGACACAAAAAAAACATACAATTCCATTTATATGAAGTGCTTGGAATAGATAAATTCGCAGAGGTAACCAGGGGGAAAGGAATGTGTAGTTCTTATTTAGTGTGTACAGAATTCCTAGTGTACAATGATGAAAAGTTCTGGAAAAGGCTATTGATAGCAGATGCACAACATTGTAAGTGTACTTAATGCTATCAAATACACAATTACAAAGGATTAAATATTAAATTTTGGGCCTTCCCTGGTAGCACAACAGATTAAAACACAGCACTATGAAACAATCACAGCCACCGCAGCATGAGTTCAATCCCCAGCCAGGGAGGTGACCCACATGGCATGGCAGACCTCTCCTACCCTGCCCTCTGCTCCCCTCAGCAGTGTATTTCAATCAATCTGCCTATCCTACTCACCCTCCAGCACCACACATGGTGCGGCAGACCCCTCCTGCCCAACTCACTGCTCCTCTCAGCAGTGTACTTCATTATCTGCTTGTTCTGCTCCCCACTCTGGTGAATCCTCTCACCACCCCTGCCCCTGGCCCCAGTTCTGTATGCATATTTTTTTTTTAATCTCTGAACACACTATAGTTTGATTACTTTGATTTTATGTGTGAGTCACATGAAGCCCTACATAGGAAAATAAGGATTTTTTTTCCTAATAGGATTTTTTTTCCTAATAGTTTTGAGGTACCTGGGCACTCACCCAGTTTCATCCTGTATCAGTTTTGGTTCTCTGAGTTTTGACATGTATCACTATTAACTTACTCAGTATTTATTGAATAGTATCTGCTATAGTTTAAGAAATGTCAGACAGAAACACTTATTCAAAAGGAAACCTACATTCCTATGTTTATTGCAACACTATTTACAATAACCAAGATATCTAAACAACCCAAATGCCCCAAAATAGATGAATGGCTCAAAAAGCTGTTGTATATTACACAATGGATTATTACTCAGAGCAATCAAAAAATAAAAACTCATGCCATCTGCAGCAACATGGGTGAAGTTGGAAGAGATATGCTAGCCATAATAAGCAGAAGAAACAACAACTGGCTGGTTCCGTAATATGTGGAATATAGAGAAACCAACAAAGGTAAAGAAAAATTCAAAACTTGCAAGCCAACCATTAACCTCAGGCATACAGCAAAAAAGGGGGAAGAGGGTAGGTACAAACAGGGGAGGAACAAACACAAGGGACTAAGTGATATGGTGATAGGAGAACTATGGGGACTACAACAATACAAGAAAAAAGAAGTGAGTCCAGTATCACAGAAGACAGATTTACAAAAAAATTTGACTGCACTGAAGGAACTCAGCACCTTGCCAAAAAAAAAAAAAAAAAATTATATATGTTTAGAAGAGCCTTTAGGAAGGTAAATCAGAAATGTATGTTATTTAAATACTGAACTACTTCAGTTGCTTTACTCTTAAAACAACCTACTTAATATGGATAAAAACTGCATTCAATAATTGAAAAATAAATTAGCATTTATCACATTTAAAGTTTAAATAAATATCCTTTGCAAAAAGTCTTATTCATTACACAGTTGACAAAGTTCAAACTATCTGGCTGTAATTCATAAGATTAAAAATGCCTAAAAGCATGGTCATAATTCACCTAACAATAGAAATAATCTATGACAGATTAGCTATAGCAGGGAATATCTACCACATAACTATTGTTTATTAAGATCTTTTTAAGAATTACATTTTTAAAAAATTATTTTCACAAGTTTTCCTAGTTAGCTGTCCTAGAGGGTAAAGTAGTTACATTAGCAACAGTTCTTGCCTTAAGAGATCCAGTTCAACTGGGGGGGGAAAGAGGAAGAAACCAATGGAAAGCTTCAAGACATTGTATGTGGCAATGATTTCTTAGCAGGACACCTACGTATAGACAAAAGAAAAAGATACATTGAACTTGATTAAAATTAAAGTTCTGTGTGCATCAACAGGCATTGTAAGAGGGTGAAAATGTTTATAAGTCAGTGTCATATAAAGGAAAACATCCAGAATACAACATAAAAACAACCCAATTAAAATGGGCAAAGGATCTAATAGAAAATTCTTCAAAGAAAATACACAAATGGCCTATAATCACATGTAGTGATGCTCAGTAACACTAATCAGAGAAACAAATCAAAACCACAATGCGGGCCCTCCCTGGTGGCGCAG
>NW_004567122.1:28682346-28692216 GCF_000260355.1 Condylura cristata | reverse complement strand
TGGCCTGTACCCCAGTTCTGTATGAATAAATAAATCTTTAAATTAAAAAAAAAAAAAACCACAATGCAATACCACCTCACATCAGTTAGTATGATTATTGCTAAAATAATAGTAACAAGTACTAGTGAGAATGTAGAGAACATGGAACTCTTGCAGGTTCCAACACATTGCTGGTAAGAGCATAAAATGATAGAGATAGTGTGGAAAACAGTTGAAGAGTTAAAATTTTGAGTAAGTATAGAACTACCATATGATCCAGCAATTCTACTTTTAGGGATGTGAAATCATACATACATACACATACATATATGTGTACAAATATACAAAGCTAAAATAATTTGAGATTTAAATAAACACATATTTGCACACCAAATTTATAGCAGCATCAGAATAGTCAAAAACTGAAAGCAACCTGCCAACCACGAGTTAGTAAAGAATATTTCCCTCATTTAAAAAGTAAGGAAAATCTTGGTGGTATACATGGTATGGCAGACATCAGAAGAGGTGTGAACCTGTACCTCCAAATTATATACAATGTTGTGAACCATTATTACCTCAATAATACAATAATAGGAAAGAAATCCTATCAAATGTACAAATAAGAGTGAAACTTGAAGAAATTATGCCCAATAAAATAAGCCCATCATGAAAATACTCTAATAGAATTCTACTTATCTACAGCACTCAAATTCAAAGATAAAGAATATACAGTAGGACAGGGGAGTTTTTTAACCCACTGATTAATGTATATGCAGTTTGAGTTTGGAAAATGAAAAAAGTTCTGGGTAGCTGTGGTTGTGCAACAATGTGAATGAACTTAACACCACTGAAATATACAGAAAAAGTTCCAGTGGTATATTTTATGATGTGTATATTATATATACACATACCTCTCCAGAAAAGGGTAATACGAATATATAATCAATGCAATGAAATATAGGGAACTATTTATTACAGGGGAGGAGGGGGGAATAGGCCTGAAAAAATTGTTAGGGTAAGAAATAAGCTTTGAATACCAATCTAAAAGTCAGACCAGGGCTTCCTGGTGGCACAAGGGGATAAGTCTCAGCACTATGAAGCTATTGACAACCACTGCAGCACAAGTTCAATTCCTGACCAGGGAGGTGACCCACATGGCACAGCAGACCTCTCCTGTCTTCCAAGCAGTATATTTCAGTCCATCTGTCTGTTCTGCTCCCCTCTCTGTCTCTGGTGAATCCTCTCACTGCCCCTACACCCCTGTTCTGTATGAATAAATAAATCTTAAAAAAAAAAGTGGAATGCATAGGATTCTAAATTGTCCAAAACAGCTAGTATTCAAAGCTCTCCAAAATCTAATGCCTGTCATAGTTTCACCCACAAGTGAGACTCTATTTCCTCCTTTACTCAACATTTACACTCCAAACCAAGTATGTCAAAGAATAAGACTATCCCTGCCTTCAAGTTCAGGAGCTCGTTTTTTTTTGTTGTTTTTTTTTAAGATTTATTTACGGGGCCCTCCTTGGTGGCACAACAGATTAAAAGACGGCACTAGCCACAGCCATTGCAGCAAGAGTTAGATTCCACATGGCACGCCAGACCTCTACTGTCTGGTCCGCTGCTCCCCTCGCAGTATATTTTAGTAGATCTGCCTGTTCTGCTCCCCACAGTCTCTGGTGAGTCCTCTCACCCCCTGTACCTCTGGCCTGTAACCCAGTACTTGTGTGCATAAATAAATCTTAAAAAAAAAAAAAGTGGGGGGCGAAGCAGCGGGCAAGACAGGAGAAGTCTGGAGTGCCAGATCACCTCCCTGGCTGGAGATGGAACTTGTGCTGCAGTGACTGCCAATAAACTTCGTAGTGCTGGACTTTTAGCCCTTGACGCCACTAGGGAGGCCCTATCAGAGGCTCACTAACAGAAAAGGCAGACAGGAACATAACAAAACACAGGATGTAGTAGAACGTACAATCAATTACAAAACAGCATCCAGTGAGGTTTGCTATCAGAAAGTCTTGGGATATATAACAGCTCATCATGAAAAATGAGGGATAAAAATGAAGAGAGGTGGGAGGGGCTCGGAAGGTATGGTCTAATCTCCCCCAAAATACAGGTCCCTTCATTTTCATAGCTCATCTAATTCCAGCTGTACTCTAATACAAGTCTTCCAAGCACTAGCAGTAGACACTTGTGTCTGTTCCGTCTACCACAATCTTCATTAGCACACCAAGCACCACCCCCAACTATGAGGTCCTTTAATGGCTCACAAAATTGTTACTTTCTCAAAAGAAATTCCAGGACCCTGCTAGTTACAGTTTATAAATCCCTCTAGGAGAAAAGCCTCCCACGTGGGGCATATTAAGTTAAGGAGCCAATGGACACCCCAGCTCCGTAGTGCATGGGTAACCATTGGTCACCAATGAAACATCTGCAAAATAAAATGCAGGTAAATAAAGCAAAGCCTGAACTTCAGCTCTTCAATTTGAGGTTAAGTCACTGTATAAATGAGATGCTACTGATGGAATTGAGGGTAATGTCACATGAATGGTATGGAGAACTCAGAGAAGTTGTATAAAATCTTGGATGAGTTAATTAAGGGGGAAAACACTAAGTAGGAGCCAAAAGGAAAATCAGGAGAGAGTAAGACTCTTTTTAATTCCTTCTCCCTTGACAAAACCTAACTCCAGTTAGGTTTTGAACTTCCTTCAAATGCCACACCCTACAGAAACTGATCAGGTCCCTCTCCAAGCTCCACAAGTGTCTTTTATGGTTATTATTATCTAATATTTAACCCCCACAAAGTTTCTCATCAATATTAAAACACCTATCACGGTCTACCTCATACTGAGGTGTGCGATGTCCCTATAACTCGCTGAGCTCTTGAGGCAGATATATATCTTAATCATTTGTGCTCCCTTAAGAAAGTGAATTTAAAATTTAAAAATTTCTTAATGTAAGTCAAAAAGGGTGGCTAGCTGAGCAGACGATAAGATTTCTCCATTATTCCTCTACTCAAAGTAACATCCTACACCTTCGTATTTTCTTAAAGCTGATCACCGTGATCTTTAAAAATTTTTTGCTGGACAAAATACCCTCTCTATGAAAAGCCCACCCTCTCGCAACAAAGTGATTACATCACTTCCTTCAACATAAAGTAATTTTAGTTAGAGATAGAGTGTACTCCTTTCAAAACTAGTCTAAAGTCCGTCCAAACAAAAAGTAACAAAGGTGCAGGAGTTAAGTGGGTGTCTCGTTCCTGGATTTGAGCCAACTGCCGCCGCATTACTGGGACGCCATAGCCGCCAAGCCAACGTCAGGCATTCAGTCAACATTTTTTCCTCCCAACAAGTGCTTCACGCCCCACCCGTACACTTTAAGAGTCAACCACCTGCACGGAAAGCCTCTAACGCCACCCCGAAAAATTAGAGCTCATCAGCGTCAGGTGCGCCCAATTCTCCAGCACAAGACGTCTGAGTAATTTCACAACAAAGGTTAAGACGGTCCACGCCACAAGTCCACCCGGGCGTGGCGCACCTTCCCGACCAGACCAGGGCAGAGAGGGAGCCGCGCCGCTTTCACATTCGCCCGGGCTCGGGAGGGCGGCGGCGCCGGCCGCGCAGCCCGCCAGCCCCGGAGTTTGGGCGGCCGGGAGCGGGTGCGACCGCAGGAACCTCAAACCACAGTCACTTCACTGAAGAACTCCAGCCCCGAAGCCTCCCGCCACGGGAACGACGCGCAGCCTCTCCCCTGCCAGGAAGGCCGCCGCGGGCCGGGAACAAGCACCGAGTTCAGCGGAACAAAGTTTAGCAACAGGGAGAAACTTTCCCGAGAGCAGGCGCCGCGGCCGGGCGGGGTCTGCGCCTCGCTCGCTCCAGCCGCGAGGCTCCCCAACTTCCCGAGTGCCAGAAGCGCAGGTCCTGCCCGCCCGGGCGGTCAGGGCCGAGGCCCGGGGCCCCTCAGAGGAAGCCGGCCCGACGCCACACCCGCGCCCGCTCGGAGCCCTGTTTCGGGTGGGGTCACGGAGGCCACCGCGTCCGCCCGCCGAGCCCAGTCAGGGGCAACCCCGCCGCCAGAGCCCCTCGGCCAGGCTGAGGAGCCGGCGCCCGCGAGAAGTTACCTGTGGCGAGCGGGGCGAGGGCAAGAGAATTCCCGAGGCCCGAAGCCGACGGCCGCCGCTTTGTCTCCCTCCCGTCCGGCTCCTAGGAGGAAATGGGCCGCCCGGCGCCCCCGCCCCCGGCCCGCCCTCAGCCCGCGGCCCCCGCCCCGCGGCCCCGGGCCGGGCCCCGCCCGCCATTCCCAGCACCTCCCTCCGGCGCGCTCTTCCCGGAGCCTCCCGCCACCACTTTCTCCCCGCTTTCCCCGGCTCTCGTTTTGCCGGAGAACCCCGAAGGGCTGAGAGTCTGACAACTCCGGGCTAGGATTCCCACCAGGACCCCTTCCTCTACTCTGGTCACCCCCACAGAGTTACTTAATCCTAGGCGCTTAAGTGCGGAGTGACTCCGAGAGGAAGGAGGAGGGGTAACTCCCTGGAACAGCCCGCGAGCGGGGGAGGGCAGGTGAGTCACCGTTCCGTACACAGGTGAGTCTCGGGGCGCGGCCCGCTCAGGCTCCACCCCCAGGGTGAGAGGATACTCTAGGCTCCACCTCCCCGAGTGAGAGGATACTCTAGGTCGAACCGCTGGTTGTACTGGAGAAACATGGCTCAGGGTGGGAGGCACAGTAGAAGTAGAATTAGACTTTCTGGAGCTCTTGTGTGAAGTGGAAGCGCTCCTAGAAATCAACTAGCCAGCCCCTTGGCTTGCTGGGGAAACTGAGGCAAGTTACTGCTGTGCCCCCTCCTGACAAACACACTTTTGAAGGATTGGGCTTCCATCCCCATCCCTCTGACCATTTGGGAATTTTATTCCCATCCCATCGCCCTTATCTTCCAAAGAATAAAAAACTAGGAAACAAAGTATGACATAGTGCCAGCCTGGTAACGGAACCAACAGTTACCCACATGAGGGGATTAAGAGCAAGACTGATTTCAGTCTTGGCCTGGAGATCCAAAATAATGCAAGACAGCAATAGCCCCTGCCACCTTGGTGCTGAGCTCAGTGCTGGGAGTATTTATCATTTACTACTCATCTTCCCCTGGGAAATGTAAACTTCTGGAAGACTGACACTCCACCCCCTACAGCACTTGGCACAATGCTCATTCCGTAGAGTGCCTACTGGATATCTGTAGGTGAATATGCCCACTGGGAATCAAAGTTATGTGGATTTGTGTTAAAGAAATGACACAAAAGGAAGAGAACCATGAAAGGAAAGAACAACATTAAGAGAAAGAAACTTTAATAAGGTCATTTTCCCACTACATCATTATGTTTCTGGCTTCAGGTTTTTGCTTCTATAGTCCTGCCTGCCTGGAGTGGCCATGACTTCCCCTCACTTCACCTGGCTGCCTCAGAACATAACAACCAATAAATATTTATTTGAGTTAGTAAGAATCAGAGCTAAAGAATTAAGTGTATTAACTACATATCCAGCACTCACAAACAGCTGCTTAGTTTGTGAAATCCCTTATTCAGAAATTAACAATTTGAAGACAACAGGGAACATAAAACCAAGCACAGGGCCTTTCTAAGCATGGAGCCCTACTACAGATTGAATGTTTAACCACTACCCCTGCCCCCATTCATATGTTGAAAACCTAATGCCCAAGATGATGACTGGAAATGAAGCCTTTGGGAGATTATTTAGTCATGAACACCCTTCCCCTTCTTCAATTGTAAGGACAGGGGGGCAAAAAAGCCGTGAACCAGGAAAAGAGTTCTCACCAGGTTACAACCATGCTGGTGCCTTGGTCCAGAACTTTTCAACCTCTGGAACATTTAGAAATAAATTTCTGTTCTTATGTGCTACTGTGTTTTGTGTGTACATCAGCCCAACCAGACACAGAAGAAAGTTCAAGGTTTTGGGAAAAGAAGGGTCATATAAGATGAATGATATTTTCAGTGAGCCCTATAAGCTGAGAGGAGTTCCTTAACTCTGAGAAGTCCTGAAAAGCTTATTGGGGAAGCTTTGATCATTCACTATATCCCAGAAACTATAGGCAGCCCTCCTGCCTGCCTATGATTGATTATTCAGGTGTTTCTTTTTACAAATTGTTTCCCTTTGCAAAGCAGTAGCAGCACCTCTCCTGCCCACCTGTAGCTATCAGGTGCTTCTCTTTTTCTTTCTCCTTTTCCTAATAAATCTGTCCTTTCAGAATGTAAAAAAAAGTCAAGTGTGAACATACGGGAGCAATACAAGTAATTAAGCCAGTGAGGCAGTGATCACCATGTCAACACTCTCCACCAGACCTGCTTTCATCAAGATCCCTGATGCCCTCCACTGTACCAGGTTCTTCTCTAACCTCCCTGATTGTAACTACCTAGTCTCTTTTTTTTTTTCTCTTCATATGAATTTTATTCAGATTTCACAGAAGGAGGTGCCTTTCCTTTATTCAGCTGCATTGTCAATCCCATATGTTACTCATCTTTCTCCATTCTTGTATTACATGAATTATTCCCATATCCTCTGCTTGTTCCCATACTTTTTTTTTTTTTCCTAGTCTCTTTTTAATGAGTCCTTCTAAATCTTCCCAACCTCTACATGGTAATTCTCAAAGTACAGTCCTAAGACTCCTGAGATCTTTTCAGGAAATTATTTTCAGAATAATACTAAAGTAATATTTGCCTTTTCTACTTCCATTCTCTTCTGGTGTTCCACAGACTATATGATGTATGATATGGTATTACATGGAACACAGAAGCAGATATGAGAATCTAACTTTTAGTAAGCCGTTTTTATTAAGATATTGTATCAATACAGCCTTGCAAAAATGCCAAATAAATGACACTTGTCCCTGAATCTTCTTTCATTTTAGAAAACATTTTTTACTTTAAAGTGTTATGATAACATGTAATAGTATAGTAAACATTGATAAGTTTAAAAGCTCTTTAAAATGTTTAAAAGCTCTTTGAGATGTTCAAATATTATTAAACATGTAAAAGAATCCTAAGATCAATAAATTTTTTTAAAGATTTATTTACTTATGCATACAAGAGCTGGGGGTGAGGGAGCAGGCACTGTGAGAAGATTCACCAGAGACAGAGTGGGGAGCAGAACAGGCAGATCTACTGAAATACACTGCTGAGGGGAGCAGTGTGGAAGACAGGACAAGTCTGCTGCACCATGTGGGTCAGCTCCCTGGCCAAGGACCTGCACTATAGTGGCTTCATACTGCTGAGACTTAACCCTGAGAGGCCCTGAGATCAATAAATTTAAGACTCACTATTACAGTGTCCCGGGGCACCAGGCTGGATCTCTCTTTGTATCTGCCATCAATCCTTTGGTGATCTCACCCAGTCTTTTGGCTTTAAAATGCTGACAACTCCAGATTTCTATCTCAACTTGAACCCTTGCCCTGAATTCTGAACTCCCACATCCAGGTCCCTGCATGATACATCCATTTGGTTATCCAGCAGCAATATCTATCTGGTCCTTTCACATTTCATATGTATATGCCCCAATCTGGATTTCCTGATTCCTCAATCCAGACTACTGATCCCACAGTTTTCTTTTTTAAATGGCCACTCCACTCTTGAGGTTGATTAGACCAAAGGCTTTGGAGCCACCTTTGACTATTCTTTTTCTCACACATTTCATATCTGAGTCTTCAGGGACTCCTGTGCCCCCAGCATCAAATATATTCAGAATATATCAACTTTCTTTTTTTTCTTCCTATCTTTATTTTTATTAAAAAAAATTTTTTTCTTACATTGTTGCTCATTTTTATACAACATTTCATTTCTCCCCTCAGGAAAGCACAACAACTTTTTAACTATCTCTACTATTAACTGTCCTGAGGCACGCCATCATCATTGCTTAACTTGAATTTCACTGGAGCCACCTCACTGTTCTCCCAGCCTCTGTTCATCCCTCTACATAGTTTCAGTTCAGGAGCTAGAGTATAGCTAGCTATTCAAAGTCAAAATGTTACTCCTACTTGACCCAAAACTTTCCAGTGGTTTCTGTCTCACTCAGAGAAAAGGTAAGGTCCTTATAAGGGCCTCCAGAGCTCACTTGCCCCCACACATTACTCTGACACACTGGCCTCTTTACTATTCCTGGAATACTTCAGGCAGGCTCTTGCCTTAGGGCCTTTGCTTTCTGCTTGGAATGCTCTCCCGTGAATAGCTGCCTGACTCACTCCCTCACCTCCTCCAAGTCTTTGCACAGCTTCCACTGTTTCAGAGAAGCTTCCTCTTGGTCATCCTATCTAAAGCTGTAAACACCCCCCACATTCCATCCCTCATTCCTTGCTTTTTCTCCATGGTCATACTGCCTTCTGACAATAGTCCTTTTTGTTTGTTTGTTTATTTGTTTGTTTCAACTTCCCATCTTCTCCTGTCTAGACTTTTCCCACTAGAATTGAAACCCAGAAGGGCTACAGCATATGTCTGTTTTGTACAGTGCCCTGTACAAATAAATATTTGTCAAATTAATGAAAAAATGGACAGGAACAGAAGGACCAAGAGAGCAAGCAAATTTGAAAGCCCTGAATCACATTCCAGGAAAAGAAGTTCTATGCTTTGGATGTGAGGTAGGCAGAAGCCAGACTGCAGAGTGCTCTAGGAAAGGAGGGGGAGAGGGTGAGCTACAAAGGATTTTCAGCTAAGAGATAACTTGGACATATTTTGTTTTTTATCGGTTCACGTTGGAACCGTAAAGCAATGCACATAGTATCCTACTGATGCTTGAGCAGTGTATACATATATATATACATATTCCTTTTAATGGTCTTTTTGTTACAGAGCAGGGAGAGGAGCACCACTGAACCCCAAACCTGCCTGCTCTAAATAGTTTCTGCCATCTGCCACATCAAGACAAGACATAAGACCTTTAATGGAAAGAAACTTTAATACAATTAGTGTGCAATACAGAAAAACCAAAGAATATAGCTTATAAATCAAATGCCCAAAGTTACTCATCCCCTTGTAGGTAAAAGTCTACCGCTTCTTCACGTGTCTCTCTGTCCCATGAGCCTGCCTCAGGTCACCTTCTGGCTCATCCTGCTTCCTTCCTCTTCAGTCTCCTCTCCAGAGTCTTCTCTGCTCAGCTCCACTATCCTGAATGGGGCAGGAACCTGGAACCTCCCCTTTTCCTGGGTCCACCCTGTTACATTTTCTCATAGCAATTGAGCCATTTAAAAAGTATCTGCTTAGACTCACCCAGGGCTTCCCATCTCATTCTGAGTAAAATCTACATGATCTTACACAGATCAACCTCAGACTTACCTTTGGCTTTTCCTTTCCACCTTCCACTCCAGCCCACAATAGGATCCTAGATACTAGGATATTCCTGTAATATATCAAGCATGTTCCTACCTCAGGGCTTTTGCATGTCCAGTTCCCTCTGTTAGGCGTAGTCTTCTCCCAAGTAGCTATTTAACTCACTATTGCTTTATTCAGATCTCTGCTCAATGTTACTTTGCCCAAATCTAACCACCCTTTCTAAAATAACACCAGTATCCACCATTGTTCGCACCTCTTTGCAATTTATTTCTTTACCCTACTGTACTTCTCAGTACTTGTCAACCCCTAATACATAATACAGTTATTTATTTAGTGTCTGTCTTCCCCATTAGAATGGAAACGAATTTAAGCAGGTATTTTTCTCTTCTGTTCATTATTGTGGTTCTAGCACCTACAACTATGCCTGGCAGGGGTAAGGCACTCAGTTGAATGAGTGGTTATAAATCTACAAGGATACGCAGCTAAATGTTACAGCGGTTACTGTTTGGAGGTTCCTCAAACTGCTTAACACAGAGCTTCTCTACAACCCAGCAATCCCACTCCTAGGTATCTA
>NW_004567122.1:28679614-28680976 GCF_000260355.1 Condylura cristata | reverse complement strand
CGCTGTGCCACCAGGGAGGGCCTCTCTTAAATAGAAAGAAGTGCGGCTTCTTTAAAGACTTTATTTTTTAGAGCAGTTTCAGGTTCCCAATAAAGTTGAGAGGAAGACACAGAGATTTTTCAATATCATTATCTACTACCAGAGCGGTACATTTGTTTAAACAGATGAACTTACTTTACATAATATAAACACCCAAAGTCCCAGTTAACATTAAAGTTCACTTTTAGTGTTATACATGCTGTAGGTTTTGACAAATTAGTAATAACAGATATCTATATTATTATGTCATATAAAAATATTTTTCACTGCCACAAAAATCTATGCTCTATGCATTCATCCTTCCCATTTTCTCATTCCTGAGCCAGCTTCAACATCATCTGGTCAGAGAGGCCTTTGCCCACCATTCCACCCATTTCCCAGCCACACTCTACCACTCAGCTGCACTTCTTTCTATTTAGCACCTGCCTCTCTCTAGACTTTCTGCCTACCAGCTTATTTTCTGTCTTCTCATTCTCCTGTAAGCTCCATGAGGCAAGAAACCTTGTCTGACTTTTTCACTTCTCGCCAGTTATAATTTAACATTGTGCCTGGAACATAAAATGTGCTTTAGAAATATTTGCAGAGGCCCTCCCTGGTGTCACAATGGGTTTGGACGCAGCCCTGCAAGCTAGCCACAGCTGCTTCAGTGGGAGTTCAATCCCCAGCCCTGGAGGTGATCCACATGGTATAGTAGACCTCTCCTGACTTGCCCACTGCTCCCCTCAGCAGTGTACTTTTGTTGATCTGCCTGTTCTCCGCCCAACTCTGTCTCTGTTGAATACTCTCACCACCCCTGCACCTCTGGCCTGTATCCCAGTTCTGTATGTCTAAATAAATAAATATTTAAAAATATATTTGCAGAAAAGAAAGAATAGCCATAGATAGAGGAGGAAAATCTAATGTCATTGAAGCAGGAATTTGATTGCTAATGTCAACTTATGACATTTGGGTTGAAACTCCAGGTTTCAACTTTGTCCAGATTGCTGAACATATTTACATAATGATGAGCCTTAATGCTAAGCCAAGAATATTAAGAGAAAAAAACAACTACAAAAAAGTCAATCGGCAAGATTTTATGGAATATTCTAAAAACTGTCACAAAATAGGTCCTTCCTGGTGGCACAGGGGTTAAAGACAGCACTATCAAGCTATTGCCAGCTACTGCAACATGAGTTTGATCCCCATCTAGGGAGCTGACCTACATGGCATGGCAGACCTCCTGCCTTGCCCCAGTGCTCCCCTCAGCAGTGTATTTCAGTAGATTCACCTATTCTGTTCTCCACTCTGTTTCTGATGAATCCTCTTCCTCCCCCCACTTCTGTT
>NW_004567122.1:28633752-28677405 GCF_000260355.1 Condylura cristata | reverse complement strand
GATTACAATCGAGATGTAAAAAAAAAAAAAATGTGCAAAATGATGTAAAAATAAACTTTGTAATAAAAAAAGTAACATAAAATAATAATGTCAATAAGGATGAACTATCAGAGAAAATTTGAGAGATTCTCTACATTGTGAGAGCTTCATTATTATATATCTACATGGTACTGGTAACTAGTTTTTTGCAGTTTCCTCGATGTTCTATTTGAGTTGGTCTACAAACCTACAGGAAGATAGAACCAAAACAAATGAAGATCCTAGAGTGATGATCCTAGAAATGACTTGGCAGCTTTGAATCTAAAGGTTGGAAAATCTTTAGTTCTCAGAGTAAAGATGAAATAATGAGCTCGGCTCCCCTGTTAAATGCCACGGGAGGATCAAAGGGATTCTTGGCTTCATCTGGGGAAAGCTAACAAAAGGGGGTAGAGTTGAACAAGAGCCAATAAAAACTAAAAGTCAAGGCAAAGGATGGGACCACATCAGGGTCAGAGAACACTGGTTGTCTGCTGCCCGTCATCTTTCGGTTCCTTTCCATATGGGTGGGGCAAAAGTAAAGGCCTGCCCATTCTGGCATTGTTGCCTCTTAACTGAGAACTAACAGTCAGAGTGCTTTCCTCATTCCGTGTGATACACACTGCTAATGTCGGCAGCACATTAGAATCACCTGGAGAAACTTTTCAAACTATGCTACCCAAGAACCACACCCCGCAGCTCAGATTCAACTGTTCTTGAGTAGGGACTAAGCAGTTGCATAATCTCCGTGGGTGACTGTACTATGCAGCCAGGGAATTGCTGGTATCTAGTCTAAGCCTGAGCAGAAAACAAAGTAAAGTATACTTAAAATTCGTTAATAAATTCATCACTCATACAATAATAATTATTATATGACTCAGCAACTGAAAAAATAGCTCATATTTACTAAGTCTTTGTTAGATGACAGATTTTGTGCCCAGAGCTTCACATTTCATTTAAGCCTCTCAACAATCCTAAAGTAGTTTTGTTGCAACAGTAAAATATGTTTCTCTCTGTCCCACCAGATAAGCTCCCTACTTCTTTCCTTTATTTTCTCTCTAGGTTTAATAAATGCTGCTTTTTCACATTTCAAGGGAAAATAGCTTCACTACAAATATAACATCAAAATTGCTGACCAGGGCCTCCCTGGCAGTGCAAAGCTCAGCACTATGAAGTTCTCTACAGCCAATGCAGCATGAGTTGCATCCCTGGGCCAGGGAGCTGACCCACATGGCATAGCAGACCTCTCCTGTTTCCCTGCTGTTCCCCTCAGCAGTGGACTTCAGTGAATCTGCCTGTTCTGCTCCCCACTCTGTTTCTGGTGAATCCTTTCACCTCCTACACCTCTGGCCTACATCCCAATTCCTGTATGCATAAATAAACTTTTTTTTTTTAATTGCTGACCACCAGATGATGGAGAAAGCAAGCCAGCATCAGATTCACCAGATACTTGTGTCTCAAGGACAAATTTCCTGATCCTTGCCCACTCCCCCTTTCTGCTCACTTGTAATACTGGATTAAATACCTTACACTCTGCCAAACAGCAGAAAGATAGTCTTTTAGTCTGTTGCCCTCCTCAATTTATAGACAAACTAAATTACTTTCCTTCTGAAATTGTTTCCTTTTATTGGCCAATGGAACTGAGACTGGCTGGCATTCCAGTGTTAGTTACCATTGGATTCCTCACTCTATGAATGAGATAACAGAGGCTTGGAGCACACTGGGAGTAGATAGGAGTGCCAGGATTCAGATCTACCAGAACCCATAACCAGGCTTAACCATTCCTACTCGGTGTCTGAAATATCCGGTGCTTTTAAAAAATTTTTGTTAGCCAAAAAAAATTAAAATCTTTGCTAAAAAGCCACATTCAAAACAATTTTCATGTCAAGACTATATGATGGAGGTCATTTAAATGCCTACTTGCTATGCTGTTTGCATTTTGTCTTTTTGCACAGCTTCAAACAGTTGACAAGTGGGATGATAAGTAGCTCTGGGAATAGGGGCAGGAGAGAGGCTCATTTGTATCCCTTCCAGGCCTCTTCTAATAATCAGAAGGTATTGGCTTTAACCATTAAGTGTTAAATAAAAGAACCAAACTTAGGCCCTTGACATTTATGAAACATGTGTACAGTTCTCTTTATTCATGTTACTCATCTTCCCTGCAGAAACTGAAATCAAGATTTAGTTTTTAAAATCAGTCAGCAGTGGGTGTTCATGATTCTTTCTTCTCCGATATGATCAAAGATGTGTACACAAAAACAAACACTTCCTTCCCCTTTCATGCTCATGTTTTTGTTGATAACAAAGAAAACCTGAAAGAAAGTTAAAGACTATGACAATCAAGTAAAAGTATATCTAAAAACAAGCCCTAAAAAGAAGTAGGTGGGTTGTGTTTTAATCTCTTTAAAGTATCAGTAGGCTTTATAATGAAAATCTGTTTTTTTGTATTCACCATTCTAAAATAAATTTTGTATGGCATTTTCAAAAATTTGTAGGCATATGAAAAATGCTATCAAAATAAGAACTGTTGCATTGCAGTATAAAGTGAAATTAATTAATATTAAAGCTCGGGTGGATCATTGAGTAAGCCATTTGTCACCATTCATTGCTTCTGTTGCCTAACAACAATTGTCCTAAGTTCCAAGAAACTTTGAGATAAAGAAAACCTGTTGCAACAAAGCAGAAAGCTACATCTGCCTGGAATCTTTACATGCCCCCATGTGCGCCATATGGGCAATCTGAATAATGGAGAACTTAAAGTGGACGTCAGTAGCCTTTGTTTTTGGTTTATTCATATTGAACTTGATTCTGGGTCAAGGAGTCAGGTGGTCTGAATAGACCTAGGAATTTCCAGAGCCTGTGAGTTCACACTAGAGTGTGACAAAACCTTCATCCCACCCTGGCTACCTCCATCAGTTCTTACCAATTCAGTTTCTCTATTTCTTTAGTAACAAAGCACTCTTTTGTCTGCTTGAGTCTGGCAGGATCTGCCCCTCCATCAGAGAAAGCAATTGTATATACATTCATACTTCATTTGCTCAATCAACAAATACTGGAGAGCAGCTACTATGGGGGTCTTCTATCATATAGACCCTTTGGCAATGCTCATGACACGTACACTCCAGAGGGACAATAAGTAGATAACCATTTGATGAAGAATATGATTTCATTCAAGGCTAAGTATTAAGAGTGAAGGGGAGAAGGCAGACTTACTTAGACAGAAGGGTGAGGAAGGGACTCTGGAAGAAGGTGAGGCTTGAGTTGGACTTCAGTGAGCAGAATGAGCCCTGTATTAGGGCAGAATAGCCCAGAGAAGGAAATGGCAAGTACAAAGATGCTAGGGTGGGAATGAATAAGTCTAACACATTCAAGAAACAGATGGAAGGTCAATGTGCCAAGGGGTAGTAAATGAGGACAAGAGTAGCACTAGATGAGGACAGAGAAGCAGGCCGGGGTAAGACCTTGCAGATGATGGTATGAAGTTTGAGTTTTCCTTTTAGAGCAATGGAAACTCCTCAGGGATTAAAAAATGGAGTGAATATAATCTGATGTGCATCTTTAAAAGGTCACTTGCACTGCTGCATTAAGAATGAAGTATAAGGGAACATGACTGAATTAATGTTTGTCATCATTTATTCATTTATTCATGTATTAAAAAACATTGAGTGTCTGATTGTGCCAAGCACTGGGAAGTCATGGTGGGCAAACATCAATCCCTCCCCTCAAGGAGCTTACAAAGCAGCTGGAGAGACAGAAGAATACATAGACTTTTTTTTTTTAATTTTATATATTTTTTACATAAGCTCTTAAAATGAGCTAAATGCTGTGCTAGAAGTAATCTCCACATGTAATGGGGACCCAGAGGAGATTATTCATTCATTCATTTAGTAAATATTTATGTGTCAAACTCTTGGATATAATAGTGACTGAACAGACAAGACAACTGCCCCCATGGAATAGAGGAGACAGACATTAATTAAACATTCTCACAGCCCTATCATTACCCATTGTGATATGAGCTATAAAAGACAAATAGCATGAGAATCTATCAGAGGGGACCTGAGGACTCAGAAGACATGAAGAATGTGCAGTAGGTACTAAGTAGGTAGCTAAGGCCTTAAATAGATTTAAAAAAGGGTGGAAGCAGGAGGAAGAGTGTCAATTATAGCCCAATAAAGCTGGGAAGAACTAAAACTCAATAAAGGAGGGAAGTGTGCCACTGACCCACTCAGCGCCAGCCCTGGCTCTGTAGGTTGGGATTCAGATGCCAGAATCATATGAGTCCTGAAGAATGACTATGTGTTAGCCAAATAAAAGGGAGTTGGAGAGGAAGGAAAAGCAATTTGAGAGCAAGAAAACAGCCTGTGTAAAGGCTTGGAGGCAACCCCACATAGTGGATTCTGGGAAAAAACAAAGTACACTCGTGACTGGGCTGTGGAATGGAAGGAAGCAGGGTCATAGAAGATAAACAAAAAATGAGCAGGATTAGAATCAAACCATGCTAAATAAGGTCTTTTGGACTTCATTCTGACAGCAGCAGGATATAGTTCAACTGGAGTGACCAGGACAGATGGAGTGTTAGAAACTTCTTCGGTCACATTAGAAAAATTTCTGGGCTGATTCCCTACAACAATGCCACACTCTGTCTAGCAAGGTAGATCCTACTGAAAGTGGGTGAGAGACCTTCAGTGAAATCCCTCTTGGGATTTTCTGGGTTGCACAAAGGGCAAATTAATAAATGGCATTGGCTACCCTATTCTTGCCTCTCCCCACCTTCCACAGCCCAGCTTTGGATGAACAGGAGTCAAGCACTCAGAAGACATCTGCCCATTGTTCTCAGCAACAATCCATCAGTGCCTCCTGTACTGGGCACACCAGGGAATACAGTTTTCCCTGTGTAATGGGCCATATGGGGTGCACAGTGCAAGGTCTCAGGGGTCTTATCCTTTCATTTATTTGCTGAAGTTCAGATTATCATTTGCCTTCAGCATTTTGCTCTCCCATTAAACTTTTAGTCAATGACTGGCTCTCTGTCGAGTTGGCAATATTTTCTAACTTCACTGCAAGGTGTCTTTAGGTTTCAGGAATAGAAGCTATCCTGTACCACCACTGAAACGTGAGGTCCAGGAGATCAGGGTGTAATTTCCAAAATGAGGTATTGGCAGATCCTCTGTAGTACAAATGACTTCCTGTTGTATATAGAATGAAATCTATACAATTTAGCTTGGCTAGATACTTTGGGTCTGCTTTTTCCCCTACCTGTTGGGTCTGCTCCCAGATCTCCCTGTGGTGGTGACTTATTCAAGGCTCAATTCAAAAGTCACCTTCTCAAACTGACCTCTTTGACCATTCAATCTAAGGTGGCTGGAGAGTCACTCTATGTCATCACCCCATAATATTTTATTCATAGTGCAGTCACCCCAATATTATTTTTTGTTTCTCTACTTGCTTATTGTTGGTCTTTTTCCTCTGGGGTGTCACCTGACAGCTTAGATCTTATCTGTCTTGTTCACTATTTTATCCCCAGTATCTAGAATCGATAGGGCACAAATAGGTGTGGAATGAATTAATGGTCCTGGCCTATCTTTTCGAACTCATTCCACTCCATCTCTACATTCTGTTCTTCAGGTCTGGAGGGATGGAGTACTAAGGAGGTCTTGAGACCTGCCTTTGTAATTGAAACCCCCAATTCCTTAAACTAGGATGACTTTTCTCTTCTCCTATACACCCACCTCCAACCCCCCACACTTATTCTCCTAGAGAGTCAAGCCTGGTATACACCTCAGTCAAGGCTCATCTTACTGTATTGTAATGACACATTTACCTGTCATCTAGCCCACCTCTTAATGTCTGTGAGATCTTAAAGGAAAGTGTCTATTCACCTCCTTAACCCCAGCACAGATGGTGCTTTCATTAATGTTATTTGACTAGATAGAAAAATGTGGTTTGGACAAAAATGGATTAGCAAGCTATGGTCATGTTTATGGCAGTGATAGGAGGAGCTGTCATAAATTTAGACCTACAGCAGAGAGGCAGCATGTTCCCATAGGACAAACCAGGAAAATAACGCCATCTTTAATTTTGATAAGTAAAAGCAAAAGGGAGTGTGACTAAAAGGACCCTACTTTTCAACATCCATGTATATCCAAAGAGCAAGAAAAGTTAGGTCACAGATAAAAAGTGGAAGAGTCTTTACATAATTAACTCGGCAGGGTCAATAAACGAGGCCTAAGGATCCCTGGTGGCCTAGGGGTTAAGACTTAGTGCTATCACCACAAAGGCTTGAGTTCAATCCCCAGCCAAGGAGCTAGCCCACACATGGTGCAGCCTACCTCTCCTTAAAGATTTTCTTATTTATTTATGCATACAAGAGCTGGGGTGTAGGCCAGATGTGAGGTGATGGGGGTGTATGAGGAGATTCACCAGAGACAGTGGAAAGTGGAACAGGTAGAGCAATTGAAATACACTGCTGAGGGGAACAGTGGGGCGAAACAGGAGAGGTCTGCTGTAACATGTGGGTTAGCTCCTTGACAATGGATCAAACTAGTGCTGCCGTGGCTGCATATAGCCTCATAGTGCTGAGATTTAACTCTTTGCACCACCAGAGAGGCCCTAGAAAAAAATTAAAAGAGTCCTGTTAACTAAAATTTCCACAATGTTTCTACTCCTCCACATCTCATGAGGAGGTGGGGGAGGGGGGAGAAGGGAAGAGATGGAGGAAGGAAAATAAGTTTCATACTATCAGTGAGGTTCAGAAAGAGCCAGCAACCTGCCCAAGGAGACAACAGGAGTGACTGGCTTTATGGCTGTACTTTATTCCACAGTTTGGAAACCCTTAGCATACTCATCCAAGCTCGAATTGCTAAGCTCCTAGAAGTCAGTGTAATTATTGTTGTCTAAAATACAGAACAGCAGAATGTATAATTAGATGCTTTTAATAAAGTCCTCATGGATGATGCTGATGATGATGATGCTGAAGATGACGCAATTTAGATAATGATGATAAAGATTTTGTCCTTGAAGACAAGGTCCAAGAAGGAGGTCTTATCTTAGCGCAAAGCCAGAACCAGCCCCAGAGGTAAAGAGCTGATCAAGACATAGTAATGCCTACCAGTTGATCTGGACTCTCAAGTTGGGCCATCTCTGACTTCTCAGAGAGACACGGCTCACTGGCTTCATGTCCTCACCAAGTCTGTTTCCCCATCTATAAATGGAGAAATTATTACTCAACTCTTAGGCTCTTTTGAAGTAAAGTATTTCACAGAACCTTTATCACTGTAAATGTTTCATAGCAATACTACCAAATTCTTATAAACAACCTTTATGAAAGGCAAAGTTCTAAGCACTTTATGCATATTAGCTCATTTACACAATACCCTATAAGTGGTTATTAACAACATCACCCCCATTTTATAGATGAAGAAACTAAGGCACACATAAGTGAAATCATTTCTCCTTTGGTACCAGAAAGGCCCAGAGCTTGGTATTGAACCCAGGCTTTCTAAATCCAAAAGCCATGACACTATGGTGGCCATAGTGTCCTTTTGTGATTTGCTCAGATTTCCTTTGAGAGTACTGTTAGAACGAGCAGATCTGATGGATCTGGGATCTCTCTGTGTCTCCAACAGGTCAGGCTTCCCTAAGTCACTCTTAGCCCACCACCAAGCACAGCAACACTACCAGCATTGCACCTTTCCTGCTCAACATCAGACAGACTCCTCTGGTGGGCAACATTTTTGTGTGTGGTAATAAATACATAATAAATACATTTACTGTGTGTGGTAATAAATACATAATAAATACACAATAAATACATTTTAACTATCTGTAAGTGTGTAGTTCAGTGTATTTACTCACTACCCTGAACCTTTTTCATTTTCCCAAACTGAAACTCTCCCGAACTCCCCATTCTCCACATCTTTCTCAGCACCTGACAACCACCTTGTCATTGTGACTCTGATGACTCTAGGTACCTACTTGAAGTAGATATTCGTCCTTTTGTGATTTGCTTATTTCACTTAGCATAATGTCCTCAAGGTCCTTCCATGTAGCATATGTCAGAATTCCCTGCCTTTTTAGGGCTGAATACTATTGCATGTTCTGTTCACTCCACATCTTACTTCTCCACTCACCTAATGGGTAAACCTCTGCTCAGGATCTCTCCATCGGTCTGATTCAGGCTTTGTCAGGACTGTACTTCAGTTTGAAGCTCCTTCCTACCCAGTCCTTATTTACTGATCATCTCCTTTTACAGATTGGGAAACCTGCATCACAGCCTTGAGTCTCTCACCAACTTCTCCAGCTCCCTCTCCTTTATCCTTCACAGACACTCCCCCATTTATCTCTTGCAGACCTAATCTCATCTTGGTTGGTTCTGAGAGGACCATATTGATACAATAGCTTCCTTTCCCTCCCCATCCTTTCCCACCCCCCACAACATCCTCTTAATTGTTATTTATCATTATAATTATTTACTGCAAAGGAGAAGAGACATTTAATGCAAATTTGTGAAAATAGTTGAGGACAGTTACATAATATAATTGTGCATGGTATATATTTTGAACTTTTTGCATATATAATTCTTTACAGAAAAGTTAGAAAACACATACACAGAAAGAAGAAAATCAAATTAGCCTCTTACTCTACGATCTCAAATTGTTTTCAGCCATTGCTATCATGACTGTTTCATTCTGGGGTAGATCAGCTGAGATATTTACTATATGCAACATCTATTTCTTTTTAAGGAAACTGGTTTCACTCATAGAATGAATAAAGCAGAGATGACTCTTGGATTCTATAAATTGATTTTGTTTAGGAATGCATTAATTCATCCAATCATTAATACATATTTGTTGAACATTTACTATGTGTCAGGTTCTGTTTTAGGCTCAAGTGATATACAACGATACTGCTTTTACCTACAGAAAGCACAGAAATTAGTAGAGACCCTCTCCAAGCAATAACAATACATTGTTATGTGAACTCGGAGGATGGCCACCCAGCCCAGCCTGGTTTCTTGAAGAAAGTAGTGTCTGAGCAAAGGCCTGAAAATACCACAGAGTTAACCAAGCAAAAGAGAAGGGATTTGGAGAGTCATTACAGGGTTATAATCTAGACAGGTTTGGTTACCTGAGGAACATAAGCTATGCCTACCACTGCCAGAAATGATTAAAAACAGTGGTGTGTATGTGTGTGTAATATGTACATTGTACCAATGAGGTTGAGAGAGGAGTAAGACCTTAGCCAGTCAGGAATCTTGGGCAGAGGCTCCCAAGGGAGAAAGCAGATATCCAGGTACACGCCAGAGATGAGAAGCTAATTGATCCTCAATCTTCAACTGGAAATACAATCTAGTCCTTAAGCCCAATGGGGGTAGAAACTGAGGTTTCTCCACCTCTATGGAATTTGTAGGTCTAGGACAAAGTGAGTATAAAGAGGACCCTTGGTTATAATTGGTGCCCATGCCATCATCATTTCTTAGCCTAAAGAGGCCTTAGGTAATAGGAAAATGCTCTGAATGTTTCTGGATTCATCCAAACCATCTCTTCTTAGGAGTGCTATTTGTTCACATGAAATTTGGAGATCAGAGTCTTAAAGTAATATAATATATACATATATACACACAAACATATATAAATCCAGCCTTCCCCTGAGTACATCTAAATTCTTTATCAACAGCAGCTTTGCCCATCACAGAATTTCCAAGAGAAGGTTGCAGATCAGCAGAAAGTATTGTTTCAAATACTGTTTTGATATTAACTTTTTCTTTTGATTGGCAGTAGTTGACTTTTTTTTTTTTTTTGCATCTTATAATTCTTGTTGGCCAAGTTCTATTTTAGCATATGGTTATAAATAAATTTATTCAATGAGATAATATCAAAAGGACTCAAAGTATGCTGACAGGCACCATCATCTCATTAAATGTGAATATCTTTACAATGTAAGTTGGCTTTTCTGAAGGAAAAAAAGCGGTAGACAACCATGGTGCAGTATTTTTAGGTACGTAGGTGAGGCAGGCACCCACACATGCCACCACATCCCTGTGAACAGTACAGGCAGAGACAGAAGTGACTCGCTTCTCTCTGGTTGGGAGGGGGTATATGAGATGACCTGGCAGTGCTTCCTCAGTATTACCTTCCTTGAGAGTCAGAACCTTCCCTTCCAACTCCAAATCAAGTGCTGCCAGCAAGTGACATAGGGAATGAAAGCCTATTTCTGTGGTCAGTGAAGCCTTGGTGCTGAGATGGACAGGAACATGAACAGGCCTGTTACATGAACCCCTTAAGACAGGCAACTACAAGGACCAGTGCTGGCCAGGGGTCTGCATGTCCTTCCCATGGAAAAAATGTCACCACCTCCCACAGGGACAGGCCTGGGTGGGGGTTGTCACTGGGTGGGTGAACACCCACTAGCCTTCTCAGCTAATTTGGCAGTCAGGGTAAAAATAACACCAGCCGCATCATTTTCCAAAATTAAGGGCGATGCTATAGCAAATGTATGCAGATGTATACAGACACAGATGGGAACAAGTGTATTTAATTGTAAATGAGTCAGAACAGAGCAAATGAGATTTCCCTTATATTTGGGTTCCAAAAATTACAGAGAAAATGTGCCTAAGGGAGAAACAAACCAACACACACATGCGTGTGCACAAACACACACACACACACACACACACACGCCTAGGTTACTGAGGCAGAATCATGTGGGAGGGATCCTTTGTCATCCAGAAGACTTGAGTGGCTTTGGTGTCCTTTGAGGATTATAAGGAGGCCCATCCCAGAGGCCCTAAAGTGGCCCAAGTGCTAATGGGATGGACACAGGCACTGAGGGGCAGGACTCACAACTCCTTAGCCAGAAAAAGTGGGGAACTGAAGGAAGGGCTGTAATAGGACTGTCCCCAAGGACGGAGCCACAGGTCAATTTTTGTGTCCTCAGAGAACCCAGCTGAGGCAGAGAAAAAGAGGGAAAAAAAAATCTCTGCCTAGCTCTGGGGGAGGGTGGAAGGGAATGGCAACAGACAGAATATTTTTTGTTTGGAAAGCAGCATTCTCCTGAACAGTTCTAAGAAAGGCACCTAGTGGCGTGCCAGGCACTGGATAGATATTCAGCAAATACTAGAAGGAAAAAAGAGGAAGGATGGAAGGAAGAAGACTGTGTCATCCAGCAAGTCCCTCTCCTGCAAACTGAAGTGGTGCTGGAGAGAACTGTGGAGACAAAAAGGCAGGATGCCCAAAAAGAGGAACTTGCTTCAAAGTACTCTCCCTGGATTTGGGGGCAGGGAGAGCGTAGGGGATGGACCAGAAAGTGAGATGCTGGATTCTGCCAGGCCCCCTTCTCCAGTATGCTCATCCCCTCCACAGGCAGCACTCTGGAATTCATACCTACCCCTATGCCTGAACAATTACGATTTGCTTCCCGGAGGACAGAAAAATGTTGGTTTCACCACAGCGGGTGAGCTGTTCCTAGGGGCAGCAACCTGACACCCAAATCAGGAAGCTTTGTGTATCTGAGCAGTGTCATTGCTCAACACCTTGTAGGCATCTAATACATGCTGCAAGGGAAGGCTGTAAGAATGAATGCATGCATGGCTGAATGAGCACAAAGACTCTTCCTGTATCCCCACCCCAAACCCCCAAAAAACAACCAACTCTCGCTCGTTTGAGCCCTCTGCCTCTCTCTCTCCTCAGGCTGGTTTCTGTTGATTTTCTGCCTCCCACATCAAGAAGCAGCAAACACAGCCTTTTTCCTTGGGTCTAGCTACCCAGCAGGTGGATTCCAGGAAAGTATGAAGCACAAAGTCTCCTCTTGAGGAAAGAGAGAGGGAAGCTTTCATTGCCAGTCAAACTTCAGTTCTTGCCCAACACATTTGAGTCCCTGCCACTGCCATATCTCCCCAGAAAGCTAGGTTGGCCTTACTGACTTCAAAATCCAGCCTCTTCTCTCCTCTCCCCCTACTCTCACCTCTGCCCCACTCCCAGAACTCCAACCTTAAAGAAAGCTGCTATGTGCCTTGTGGAATGGAGATAGCTTCAGGGTCCTTGTGCAGATAGCTTCAGAGTGCACACACTCAGGGGAGCATATGCGGTTCTTCTGAGCCACCCCTGTGGGTGCCTACCCTGCCAGTTGCCAGTGGATACAGAGACAAAATACAGACAAAAATGAATAAACGCTGCCCAGCAGCACCCAGCACAGCTGTGTGCCGTCAGAATCGTCACTGCAGCTCAATCTGCCACATGCCAGCCTGCAGGAAGGATTTGCTTCAAATGAAATCAAGGAGAGCTGAAAAACCAGCCACAAGCAAAGGTTTGCTTCCTACAAAAGCTCAGTGCCCAAGCTCTGGCCACACTCTACCACCCGCCACCCTCATACCACCCTTGCCTTCTGGGTTGGGTCTAACTCTATTCCATGTTCTAGTTTCTAACACCTCCTTGTTCCTTCTCCCTCTTGTTTTTTCCCTTCTTCCTCATCCCATCTTCCTCACCTGTTCCATTTGTTCAGCACTTTAGTCAGTAAAAGTTCTTTCAGATACGTCAGCCATGATAACATAAGTTCATTGTGAACACAAGGCTTTGGCCTATGCCAACCGAGGCAAACAGGAGGCAGTTGTAGAAAGACAAGGATGGAGACTCTGTTAAAGAGTCAGAAACTTCAGACACTGGAAAAGCAGCTCCTCTCTTTCATCTCCAAACAAACAAGACCTAAAGATCTCTAGGGGGACCCTCCCTGGTGGCATAAGGGGTTGAAGTGCAGTGCTGTGAAGCAGCCACTGCACCATGAGTTCAATCCCCAGTCAGGGAGCTGACCCACATGGCACAGCAGACCTCTCCTGTTTCATCTGCTGCTCTCCTCAGCAGTGGACTTCAGTCAATACACCTGTTCTGCTCCCCACTCTGTCTCTGGGGAATCTTCTCACCCCCTGAACTTCTGGCCTATATCCCAGTTCTTGTATGCACAAATAAATCTTTAAACAAATAAAGGTCTTTAGGACTTGTTTCTTTGTGAGGTGTCTATCTTGATAGGGCTTCATCGCAAATAGATCCAGTAATAGGAATTCAGGTGAAAATGGTTTATTTGAGACGTGATTCCAGGAAACAGGGATAGAGGGGTGACAAGAGAAGGGAAGGAAGCCACTCAAAAGTTTGGTTAACAGGAGATGGAAGTCTGGAAAACAATGGTGAAGGTGCTCAGGATCAGCCTACCCAGGGGTGGGGAAGCTGGGCTACAAACACACACACACACACACACACACACACACACTTCTTTCATTGGTGGAGAGCTGCTTCCAGAGCTGAGTCAGCAACTGCAGAGGCCAGTGCATTTCTGTGGCCAGAACAAAGTCCTGGGGCCTAGTCCCTGGTGTTTGCAGTACAGAGTAAGCACTGAGGATATGTGCAGGGCAATATGTGCTACAAACACTGTGACTTTCCAATAAACACTCTTTAACATGAGTCATTTGAGTGGGTTTCTATTCTTCAAGATTAAACAGTCCCTCGTTAAGGTATTCCCTATTTACTGTATTTAGAAAGGCAGCACAAAGCTTCCTCATGCTCCTTCCCTCATTTCTGTTGTGACTGTGGCCTTAAAAGGTCCCTCTCCCCCATTTCAAAATGACTTTACATATCCATCTTTACTTCTTTTCTTTTTTAAAGATTAATTTATTTATGCCTACAGAACTGGGATATAGGCCAGAGGTGCAAAGATGGTGAGAAGATTCACCAATGATAAAGTGGGAAGCAGAACAGGCAGATTGACAAGTACACTGCTGAGGGGAGCAGCAGACAAGACAGGAGAGGTCTGCTGCACCATGTGGGTCAGCTCCCTGGCAGGGCATCGAACTCATGGTGAAGCTGCTACAGCTAGCTTCTTAGTGATATGCTTTAACCTGTTGTGCAACCAGGGAGGGCCCTACATGTTTGGGATTTTTTTTAATATTTATTTATTTATTCATATAGAACTGGGGTACAGGCCAGAGATGTGGAGGGTGAGAGGATTCACCAGAGACAGAGAGGGGAGCAGAACAGGCAGATCGATGAAGTACACTCTGAGGGGAATAGCGGGGGGGTGGGGTGGTCAGGACAGGTCTGCCACGCCATGTGGATCTCCTCGGGGCAGGCGGGATCGAACTCATGAGGAAGTGGCTTTAGCTTCTCAGGGCTGTGCTTTAAACCACTGTGCCACCAGGGAGGGCCCCCCTACATGGTTTTTTTTAAGCTACTATTTTTGGGGCAATTTATGACACAGTAAGAGATAACCAATTTACCATTTCACCTGATCACCTTCCCCTTGGTAGCCAGGAACTTTCTGCTTGTCCCATACATTCTGGTTTCCCATTTGTTCACCAACATCTCTTTTCTTTCCTTTCCCCTCCCCTCCCCCACAAGTATCTCTTGGTGAGCTGAACAGAAAACATTATAATATGACTATAAAGGTTGCTTTTAAAATCTCCAACTTGACTAAAACAATATGCATTACAGTCCCCCCCCCCTTAATTTATGCTCCATTCTACAATTCAAAGGGGGAAAAAGCTGTAAGTTCCAGATTCATTTCTATTCATGTCATCGCTGTAGAGTGCTTGGTGTGAGAGGTCTCTCTCTTAAAGCTTCTATTCTCTCTGTGAACAAGCGAAGCAACTTTGCCAAGAGCAAATGGAAGCTAGACCATTTGAAAGGTTGGAGTTGGGTTTTACATTTGGAATTTCTGTTCTCTGACAGGGCTCCAAACTTGTCTTCCTCTTGTTCAGTGTCTCCATGTCACTGAAGAGCTCTTTCCATGAGAGATATACAAACATTTCCTGGATGTTTCCTCAGAGCATGAAGGACAGATATGCTCAAATACAGAATTAATTTAAAGGTATAACACAGTTTCTGGGCATTCTTAGGATGAAATCATAGGGCTGGATTCTCTATAATAGAGAATTCAAACTCCAGACTTTTTGGTTTTTCCCCTTTTTGTTTCAATTTTCTATTTTGAGAAGTAGCTCTAAAGATGCCCAAGGGACATTAAGCCATCTATCTGCCCTGGACAGCATCCTACGATTGGCATTGAGGGACCATTTTTCCAGGCTTTGTGATAGTCCAGAATGACAGAGAAACAGTTTAGTTTTTTTGGCAACTTTGGTTGTGTTTTTCTCCTTTGCAGATGAATGCAAACTGTTCTGCAAGGCCTAAAGGAAATAGGGTAGCAACACAAGTAAATATAGAATTCTATTTATTCAGTCCTCGTATGTTACACAATGAAAATTATTATTTCTTTCCTCATAGGAACCACGTGAAAATTCATGGCAGCTTGAAAACATGAATTCAGATTCTTTGATCTGCCTCTAGCTGGGAAGTGTGGTCTATTCTTGACCTCTCCTCTTGCATCTGGGCGGGCTGGTGACTTCTTTGACTATAGAATACAGTGGAAATGATGTTATGTGACTCCCAAGGCCAAATCATAAAAAGCCATGAGGTTCCTACTGTGTTGGCTGAGATATTCACTATATTCTATAGTCCCCATGCATGGAGACTCAGAGGCCATCATGCTGTGAGGAGGCCTGAGCCATGTAGTGAGGCCATGGAGAGATGCAGTGACAACTGAGTCAGGTTCGAGTCATGTTCGAGTCCTTGCAGATGAAGTCCCAGAAACTAACCATCATGAAGCAAAAACTATCCATCTCATGGTGGCTTGTCCAAATTACTGATCCTCAGCATGACAAATTAATTATTTTTTATGGTACTAAGTTTGGGATTGTTTGGTATATAGCAACAGATGACCATTAACTGTATTCTTATTCCTGTTGCACAGATGTGGAAACTGAGACTTGGAGAAATTAAGTTGAAAGGCTAGTAAATGCAGAACCATTTGAACCAGGTCTCTTTGACTAGAAAACCTACTGAGTCAGAGACCCAGTCAGGAATGGCCTAATGTGATTACCTGGGTTGTGAGGCCAAAGGAATGATATGGTTGACCTTTTCCTCAATTGAACCACACTCCAAGCTTTACTTACCCTCCCATTTCAGGCAGACATGCCCACATACTTCAACTCCTGTTGCTATTTAGCAAAGATTAATACAGCTTTTCTGACTGGTAATTGTCTGATGCTGAGCGTTGATGCAGGATTTTCGGGTCTGGAGGTTTCGTCTCTGGTAGATCAGACCTGTACCCTGGTGCCAGAATGACCCATTTTTTCAGGCAGAACCTGATCTCCTGGGAGAAAGTCCGAACTAGGACCTCTCTGAGGACCGATCAAAGCCCTTAGAAGACTGACCTACAAACAAAACTGAGTCCACCTGCGAGACAGAGGTGAGGTAGGTTTGCCCCTTTGTCCCCTGTGGAGAGGGACTGTGGGGCTTGCTGTCTCCTCTCTCCCCTGTTTACAATGTTTCTGAGGGTTTCATTTCATTAGTTGTATAAAGTCTCTGGAGGGTGTCAGGTGTCAGGTACTATAATAAGTGTGAAATTTTACTGCTTTTTCATCAGGCAAAAAAATCCAACCTCAGAGATTCAAGTGCAGGGAATCTGCTTATAAAAGGCAGGAACCCTATTGTCAACTTCAAAAAAAATTGCAACTGAAGCACAATCAGCCACTGAATTATCACCGCAAGTCCTCCTAGGAGCTCTCGCTCTCCAGCAAGGGACAGTAAGAAGAATAAGACCAGGAATGGGGCCTGATGGAAGTCACAGGCCTGCTAATTCTCACCCTCCCCTGCCCCAGAATGTGCCAATCTCCCTGTCGAAGCTCACCCCTCCCCTGGCCCAGTCTTTCTTCAGCAGCATCCTTGACATATCCTCTCAGCCCCCCCCCCACAACAATTTCTGGGGGAGTACACAGGCCGAGTTTTCCAAAGGTCATTAACCTTTAAAGAGCAAAATGCCAGTAGTGCTGTGTCATGGGGAGCACAGCTGCTTTTTCAGATCACAAGGTACAAGGCAAAGAGAATTTTGCTTTAATAACAAGCAGATACTTGGAGTTAATGCAGGGGAGAAAAGGCCATTAAAGGGTCTGAGCAAGCCATGGCCAGCGCAGGTCAAAGGAGATGCTGAGTGCCATCCTGCAAGAGGGGTCTGAGGTCACACCCACTGGGAGCAACGTTAATCAGTTCCACAGGGAAGTGAAATCTGCACTAACAGCTTTTAGTAGGTGTCAGGAGATATGCAAGGTATTTCATGTAAATTATTTATTCCTATTTCAAACTGTGAGGCCCCATTTTATGAATGACTAAACTGAAGCTCAGAAAGAAGTAATTAACTGATTAATTAACTGAGGCAACTTGCTTCAAAGCACACAGCTAGTATAGGAGAAACCTGAGATTCAAATCCAGACTTATTCACTCCTTGTTTTTTATTTTATTTGCTGCTTGTGTAAGTCTTTATTATCCTTGCCCTGGCACAGATAGTCCAGAGTGTGAATCCCCTACTCTCCTCACAATGAAAAAAACAAAAGATTAAAAGTTATTCCTAACATGTTTATATTTCCTGAAGGGAAATATCCTTTATACCCCTTGAGAAGGTTCCAGAAGAAATTCTGAAGGTTGACTGTTAAATTCATTCTGGAGTTCATGCTGTCGAAGCACCTACCTTTTGTAACTTTCTCCTACTCCTCCTATACTCCCCAGTAGCCAGACTTAAATATCAGCCACATGCTTTTCAATTGCCTGCATACTTCATTAGATTCACTGATAGATGACTCCAAACACTCATCCTTTGAAGCTGGCAGAACACTGATGCCCGATCATTTTGCCCACCTTCACGAAGCTCAGGCAGGATCAGAGGGAAGTTCTTTCACCTGTCAGCCACAGAGGTCACACTGTCACATTCATCCTCCTAGCCAACTGGTGCCTTTGGATTAGAAAGCTCTGTAACTTTGGGTCAAACGGGGTGGGGGGGTGGGGGAAGTGTTCTTGAGGATTTAGCTTCCTCAGAGCGCCCAAAGATAACTGTCCAGAAGAACGGTCAGGTCTGCACAGCTCAGAGGACCTCCCTCTTCAGATGTTCTTCCCAATTCGACAGCCTTCCTGGGCACCTTCCCCTCTCCCATCCATGCTAGGACCCTTACACTAGCTCATCAATTAGCTTGATTTGGGGAGAAACAAAACAATACCAAGTGGAAACTTGAGGCTTATTCCTCTTTATTTCCTAGGGGCAGGAAAGGAAGCCACTACTCATTTAGTTACAACCCAAAAACACAAGAATCATTTTTCAATTCTATTCTTTCTTTATATACTATAAAATACAATCTGCCAGCCTGATGCCTCTCCTTCTAAAGAGACCCAGAATCTGTCCTCCTCCCACCACTGCCAGTGCTCCTACCTCAGTCCAAACAAGTCACCTCTGTTTCTTGCTCTGTTTTATAGTCTATTTTGTGCCCAACACTTAAAGCTGCAAGGTCTAATACAATAGCCATATGTGGCTATGTAAATATATGTTAAAGTTAATTCACCTAAATAAATTAAATTTTAATTTCTTCAGCTAGACTTGTCATTTCTGAAAAGCTCAATATCACATGTGGCCAGGGGCTACCATACTAGACAGAGGAGTGTTAAAAACAAGACAACATGCACAAAATGAAATCAGTTATGCAGTTATGTTACCAAACCGAGACTCAACTTACTTAAATGAGTAAATCACAAACCATCTAATGAGTACTAGTTAAGAGGATATGCCTGAGAGACACCCCCACCCCTCTCCTAAAGGAAAGTGAGTTGTAATAATCATCAACCTGCTTTTTTGGTCTAGTATAACTTCCTTGTTACTGCTATTTTCTGTCTATAAAAGCCTTTCATTTGGTACAACTCCTTGGAGTCCTTTCTATCAGCTAGATAGAATGCTGCCCAATTCATGAATTGTTGAACAAAGTCAATAGAGCTTTAAATTTTACTCAGTTGAATTGTTTTTATTTTTTATAATCTTTTGATTAAGGTAACATTGGCTTACAACACTGTATATGATTCAGGAATTTAGGATTCTTACCTCTTCAGGTTTTATACCACCACACCCACCAACAAGGCACCCATAAGAGTCCATTGTGACCCTACCCACTATGTTCTCCACTGAGAATTTTTTTTTTTAACAGTAGATGGAACATTTTTATCACTGAAGCAAGTTCTATTGGTCAACATTGATCATAGTGAGCCTGTTAACACTTCATCGTATTGCTTCATCATATTATGTCTCTCACTTGCTCAAAATGCTCCAATGACTTTATATCACACTTGGAGGGGGGGAATCCAATGGCCATGATTTCCTAACATGTTTATATTTCCTGAAAATATCCTTTATACCCCTTGAGAAGGTTCCAGAAGAAATTCTGAAGGTTGCCTGTAAAACTCATCCTGGAGTTCATGCTGCCGAAGCACCTACCTTTTGTAACTTCCTCCTAATTCTCCTATACTTCCCAGTAGCCAGACTTAAATATCAGCCACATGCTTTTCAATTGCCTGCATACTCAGTTAGATTCACTGATAGACCGTTCTTCTGGATGGTCATCTTCAGGAGCTCTGGAGAGGCTGAACCCTCAAGAACACTTCCCCCAACCCCCTACCCCATTTGACCCAAAGTTATAGAGCTTTCTAATCCAAAGGCACCAGTTGGCTAGGAGGATGACAGTGTGACCTCTGTGGCTGACAGGTGAAAGAACTTCCCTCTGATCCTGCCTGAGCTTCATGAAGGTGGACAAAATGACCGGGCATCAGTGTTCTGCCAGCTTCATGATCTATAGAAATATGACTAAGTAAGTCCCCTGCTGTACCTACAATTTCACTTTCTGTTGCTCTCACCATCTCTCACTCGTTCCAATCCCGGCTCCTTGATACCCCTCGAACATACCAAACATGATTCTTCCTTGGGACCTTTGCATTTGCTGTTCCTTTTGCCTTGAACACCCTTTCCTTAAATAATCACACAGTCAGCTCCTTCACGTCATTTAGATCTCTGTTCAAATGTCCCTTTTCCTATGGCTACCCCATCTGAAAAAGGGGTCATGTCCACCCAGGTCACTCTCTAGGCATGTGTTCTGCTCTGTATTTCTTTATAGCATTTCCCACTGTGCAATAGTTCATTGTATATCTATTTCTTTGTTGTCTGAGTTTCCCACCAGGCACCATGCTCCACAAAGAAGACAAAGGCTTTGTGGTTTTAGTCACTGCTCTAGCCCCATGTGCCTAAACACAGAGGGGCTAAGTGAATGTTTATTGATTGGCTGAACTGCATGTTTTCTGTACTGCAAATATCCCCAAGGCAAAAAATTACAAAGGATTTGGCTACCTTCTTGGAATGGGGAAGAGGAAAAACATAGAAAACAAATGAATTCATATCTTATCCTGTTACAAATCTATATTATAGAATTTAGTATAGATAGGTTGTCTTACACTTCCCTAAGGTTTGTTTTGAAAATGTGAATTGATTTCAAAGTGATTGTTATACTAGGTAATAATTTGAGCAAAATTCCAAGTTTTGTATTTGCTTCTAGACCATTTCATCCACAACAACTGCTGGTGAACTCAGAAAAATGCAACCACTTGAACCAAACCGTACAGAAACAGACAAAACACATGCCAGCACTACGTATGTACTATAGGTAACACCATCCCCATGTGATGTTGCCAAATTTCAGGTCGCCCTCCTTCTGTAATGGGCTGGTCCCCAGGGAAAGTGGAGGTTCTAGTTCCCTGCCCCAGTCAAGGGAGAGTGGAGCTGAGCAGGGAGGAGAAGAAGCCAGAGAGGAAATTAAGGAGGAAGAAGGATGGAGAACTAGAAGACCTGGAGGAGGCTCATGGAGCAGAGAGACATGTGAAGAAGCTGCGCTTGCTTCTTGGTCCTGGGCTGGTTAAAACAGATGTGGGTGAGAGACCCATGTGAGTGTGATGTGGTGACAGCAGCGATTATCTTGATTTTGCTCCTATGTACTGGGCCCCTTCTGCCCCTTTCCTATGGGTCCCCAACAGAAGGTACCTTAGATTTGTGGCAAGTTTTGGGGCCTACGCTGTTTGGCTGAGCATTTACCCACAAGGGGACAGAAGGGGTGCTTGATTTGGAAATCATATTCTTTTCCTTCTCTTTGTTGCATGCTAATTGTATTAAGGTTCTTTTCCTTTAAAGGTCTTATGCATTAGAGTATGTTTTGTCCTGATACGGCAAATGGCAGAACCTATTTAGAGCAGGCATGTTTGGGGGTTCTGGGGTGCCCCCTCCCAGCCCTGTAATACTTTCACTCCATAGTAACTCACAAACCTCAACTTTTCGGATACCCACTTCCACAAGAAACTTCAGCTCTTTTTCTAGTGAAAGTGCCATGTTGATTACAGTATTTTTCTTAACCATTCATCATATATAAAACTGTGCTGCCATTTTATTAGCTTTCTCTCTCTTTTTTTTTTTTGACATGTCACTGGCAGTTTTCAGTGTTGTGTCCCCAGTCCCATTTTTTCTTTAAGTCCTGAGAGTTTTGCAAAGCCCATGACTTTTCAAAGTACATGTATCACCTTATAACAGAACTGCCTGCACTAGGGTACAACTCTCTTCTTCACAGTCCCCCAACTCTTGGATGACAGGAACCGTATTTTATTCCTTTCCAAGTTTCCTCTTCATTACCAAGAGAGTGGAAGTAACAGATTCTCGTGTAATGTGTGTTGCTCAGTTGATTCTACCCTTACCTCCTTCTTCACATGTCTCTGCTCCATGAGCCTCCTCCAGGTCTTCTAGTTCTCCATCCTTCTTCCTCCTTCAATTTCCTCTCTGGCTTCTTCTCCCTGCTCAGCTCCACTCTCCCTTGACTGGGGCAGGGAATTAGAACCTCCTCTTTCCCTGGGGACCAGCCCATTACAGAAGGAGGGCAACCTGAAATTTGGCAACATCATATGGGGATGGTGTTACCTATAGTACATAATGGAGATCCTGCCATTAGCTTTTTGTCCAACTAATATAGAAACAGGGGTGGCCAGAAGAAATTCAGAAGAAACCTGCCCAGGGAAGGTCTTTGCAGCCACAGTAGTGACCTCTCAGAGCTTCCAGGGGGTCCCACAGCCCAAAGCTATTCACTTTTACCCTTAGCACCTCCCTCCCTTCTCCAGGGTGGGAGTCCCCAGGTGGTGGAAAAAGGGGAGGCACATGTCCCAGGGGGTGGTGCCAGCAGGCAGGCCCCCAAGCTGGCTCTGCAGCACCCAGTGATGCAGAAGCTCACTCATGCTGTGAGGAGGCCCCAGTAAGATATATTAACATCACAAAAGTTAATGGACCAGAAAGGGGAAAAATTAACATAAATTACCTTCAGCTGAAATCCTGCCTTCCTTGGCAGCTAGAGAACAAGTTCAGTGTAGTGCCAGAGGAAAATCAGGCCTTGGAAGCAGAGGCCTTAATGGGCTAAAATATAACCTCTGACCCTCCCTCGAAAACAATAACTCCCCCATCATCTAGGCCTAGAAACAAATTATGCAGGGCAAGTAGAAAAAAGAGGCTGGTTTTATTTATGCTGAATTCTGGCTAGTGCTTTTGCAAGGAGGGGTGGGGGCCTTGTGTAGTTTTTGCAGTGTTTTCCTTGGGGAGATTTTAGCTTCCCCTTACCTGGGTAAGCATGGGAGTGTCCCCTTTAAAGGCACCTGGCACCTCCTTAAGCTGGGAAGTGAGAGTGTCTTTATTAGGATATCCTCTCCCAATCCTCTCAGAATGCAAAAGATTTATCTCCCTGCCACTCCTGGCATCCTCCTGGCCTCTCACGCAGCCCGCAGCCCGGACTACAACAGGAGGCTGTAACAGAGGCTTAGAGAAAGAACAGAATTCCTCTGTAGAGAAAGCTTGAGTTTCCAAGATGCAAAGGGTGGGAGAAAGAGGAGATGGAAAATGGGAAGGTGCTGATGAAAAATGGGTATCCACAGTAAGGCAGCAAGGGGCATTAGAGAAGACAGCAGTAGCAGAGAGGGGCCTTGTGGCAGCAATGACTAAAGAACAGCAATGCCCAAGAAACAATTTTAAGTTGTTGGCTGAACTGTATGCTATGTGGCCCCTTCTGCTTCCCTAAAGTTTTTACTAGAAGCCTGCCGGCCGTAACAGAATTCGGGATGTTTTTGGAGAGGGAAGAGATATGGGCACCATGAGAAGAAAAAGGAAGGAAGCACACAGTAGGTCAAGAATTCAACAGAACCATTGAGAACAAAATATTTTATAGCACATTGTAGCTTTATGTTAGTATGTTATTGGTAACTCATTTAATCTCCATATCAACCCTACAAAGGAGGAATTATCGAAACAATATAATCTAAAAAGGACAGGTTCCCTCTTCCCCGCCCCACCCAGGGAAGAGGACAGTCAGGCAGCCAGCAGTGAACAGCAAGGGGAAACTAGAAAGGACTTGGGAGAGAAGACTTGGAGGAGGCATGAGGAGCAGAGACACATGAAGGGCTTGAACCAGGGACTTGGGAGACATGGAAGGAGACATTTGGAGACGACATGATGAGAGACTCAAGGAAGCTGACAATGGCAGCTGTTACCCTGACTCACTTTGATTTTGCTCCTTTCCTTCCAAACTGGCAAAGTCCCTTTGTAACAGGGTGGTCCCTAGGAAAAAGGGAAGTTCCAGGTTCCCTGCCCCACCAGAAGGAGGGTGGAGCTGAAAAAAAAAGAAGAGAAGGAATCAAGAGAGAAGAAAGGAAGGAAGCGGGATGGAGAAGGAGGAGACCTAAGGAAGCCACATAGAGCAGCAAGCATGTGATGAAGAAACTGGGCTTGTTTCCTGACCCTGGACTGGTTAAGGCAGCTGTGGGTGAGATACATGTAGGGAGGTGACTATGGCAGTTTTTATATTGATTTTGATTTTGCTCTTTTGCTCTCAGATTTGTCTGGCCATGTCTGACCTTTTTCCATGGGTCCCAGCCAGAAGGTGCTTTAGTCTTGTGGCAGGCTTTCAGGCCTTGCTTTGAGCCAATCCCTTTTGGGTTGACTTTTGCCCACGAGGGGATGGGTAACTTCAGGTGTTTGATTTAGAAGTTATATTTTTTGTGTTCCGTATTGTGTATTTACTGTATTAAAGTCCCTTTTCATTAAAGTTTTATATGTTTTGTCTTGTTGTGGCGGATGGCAGAACCCACTTAGAGCAGGCAAGTTTTTGGGGCTTCAGTGGTGCCTCTCTCTCTCTCTCCCCCTTTCCTCTAATAGATTTGCTGTCCTGTAATAACACTTCTGCTCCTTTCCTTGGGTTCATCATCTGAAGGCACTTTAGCCTTGGGGCAGTTTTCAGGCCAACTCTGTTTGGCCGAGCATTTATCCAGAGGGAGATGGGTAACTTTACATGTTTCACTGGGAAACTATTATCCTTTCTTCTTTCTCTCTAAGAAAAGATTTGTTTATTTATGCATACAGAAATGGCAAATGGACGAAGTACACTGCTGACGGGAGCAGCGGGCAGGTCAGGAGAGGTCTGCTGTGCCATGTGGGTCACCTCCGGGGTGGAGGAGCAAACTGGCACTGAAGCTAGCTTGCAGTGCTGCGTTCTAACCCTTTGTGCCACCAGGGAGGCCCACTTCTTTCTCTTTCCATGAACAGTAATTCTATTAAAGTTCTTTTTTGTTGAAGGTCTTACACACTAAGAATATGTTTTGTCTTTATGTGACAGATAGTAGAACCCATTTAGAGTATGCTAGGGGTACCCTCAGTCATGCTGCTAACATTATTATTACCAGCCCCACTTTATATATAAAGAAACTGAGGCAATGACAGTTAAATAACTTGTCCAGTTTCATATGAACACCAGTAAGAGGCAGAGCTGAAACAGCAACAAAATATGCTCTTCCATTCTTTCTTTTCCTTCTAGGCTTAACAACGCCTATTTGTTTGTTTGCTTTTTACATTCCAAGGACAAAGAGCCCCACTTCAAAGATAACATCAGAATTGCTGACCACCAGACCATGGGCAAGGAGGGTAGGATCAGCCAGAATCACCAGATGCTGCATCACAAGAATGGACATGCTGACCCTGCCCACTCCCCCTTCCACTTCCTTGAAACTCTACATAAATACTCCTGCACTCGCCAAAGGCAGGGCAGTGGTCTTCCAGATGCTAGTCTGCGGCCTTCCTCAGTTTTCCACAAATTAGTAAATGTGCTTTCCTTCTCCCCCATAAGTCTGTTCCTTTTAATGACCAAGGAAACTGAGATTGGCCAGCATTCTGGTATTAGAGCTGGAATGTGAACCCGGGCTCCAAAGTCATTCTTAAACACTATGGTTTCCAATGGGACCTAGGCTCTCCCATTTTTCATGGGGATGAGGGGTAACACAGGTACCTTTAGATGAGCATGAAGGAGGGATGACCCCAGGAGACTGGGAAGTTGTATAAACCCAAGAGTCTAATGCTTAGGCTATATTTAAATTAGGAAAAGAGGACACGTGATGACAAAAGTTCTTTCCTGATTTAAGGGCCAGTGAGCTCAAGACAAGGGTACCTTCCTGGAAGAGCGGGTAGTGTCATTGTGGATGCACATCTGAAATGAGTAGAATAGCTTGGCATGAAAAAGTCAGGCAGCCTATAAGGCCACAAGGCAGTAAAGGCCTTCGGGTAAGAATGATGTATAATAGAGTAAATGCTTCTGGAAAAGAAAAAAAATCCAGTGTAACTTTATGGAGGAATTAACTTCCTGCAGAACAGAGAGTGGGGAGCCTAAGGCTCTGAAATGTCATTGTAAGTGTTTCCCAGGCCTCTTTCCTTAGACATCTTTCTCAGTCTCTTCCCTTCCACTTACTAGATTTCCTTTTATCGAATTGCCGAAACATAAGGAGCATTGGGAGGAGCATGGTCAAAGGTTGGGATGGTCAGTTAATAGAGAAATAATCCACGGAAGACTAGTTCCCCAATATGTTCTACAAGCTGAATCTTAAGGGAAACTTGGACTGACCATCCCCCATCACCTTTACTTTCTTCTAGTTTTCATTCACATACTTTAATATTTACTGACTCAAAACATACAATTCAGTGGTTCTTAGCTTATTCACAAAGTTGTGCAACTGATGGAAACTTAGATAGAAGAGTTTAGGTCTCACAAGAACAAACACCAGATTAATGAATCTTAGAGAAAGAAGGATGTTTCTAAGAAGCTAAGGTGGGGTCAGAAAAGATTATCAGCCAGTGGAGGGGGCTGAGAGGATTATGGATCTTAAAAGAACAAACCAGTCTGACCTCATGGTGATAGTTTCCCCAAGAATTCCATCAAAGAACATTATAAAAAAACACCCCTTGCCCTGGCCAAAGACAGGTCCGGTCTTGTCTTTTAAGACTGACCATCTGTGTCTATGCAGGTGTCTCTCTCCTTTTTTTTCCTTTTCTCAGTAAACTTGCCATGTGCTGATGAATGGGAACATCTGCTGAATTCTTTCTCAGAGGGAACCAAGAACCCACACATTGAACCCCATCACCTGAACCCCTTCACAGCTGTCACCATGGCTTAATTTGAGAGCATCTTTATCATCCTAAAATTAATCCATTAGCTGTCACTTCTCACTTCCCACTCATCCCAAGCCTGGCCACCACTGATACTCATCTACTCTGTGTCTTTATGGATTTATCCTGGATGTTTCACATCAAAGGAATACTATAATATGTCGTCTTTTGTGAATGGTTTCTTTCACTTAGCATGATTTCAAGTTTCATCTATGTTGTAACATATGTCAAAACTTCCTACTGATTCCTGGCTCCAGCAACTTCTGCTTGATTGTATTGTATGTATCAACCTGTCTTTCCAGATTTCACAATAACAGTTTGTCCTATGCCTTCAGTTTCTTATGGAACTAAGAAAAATGATTTTCAGTTCCTCAGGCTTTTTCCCCCTTGTGAGGCAACTGAGGTTTTGATAGGAATTGAGCTGAAACTATAGATTAAGTTGGGGAACATTTCCATCTTAACAATATTGTGTCTTCTGTGAATATGGGATATCTTTCCATCTACTTAAGTTTTCTTTCATTTCTTTCAATATTATTTTGATCTTTTAGGGTAACTTTACTTACCGTTTGTCACCCCAGCCCAGCTGCTACAGAGCTAAATGGTTAAGATGTAAAAATGGGGAGAAGAATTGACATTGTTTCTTTACTAGGAGCAAGATTGGGGCTCCAATGGGATGACCCCTGCTTATTGCTGGGCAGTTCCAAAGGGCCTTCATCCTGAAGTGCTGGGCACAGCTATTGGTTAGTATGCACTTGGCACTGTCCTACTCTAGGCCACTCACTGACTCTCAGGTCTGAAATGCTGAGATGGGAATTCTCTCTGGCTCATTATTCCAGGAAAGCATCTTATTCTTGATGAGCCAGCCTTGCAGCAGCAGCCTGAGTGACCCTCAAGTCTGGTCCCCAACGCCTAACTGCCCTTGGAATTTCTCTTTCCAGGAAGGACAAGGTGCTTTCTCCAAGAATGTCACTGGCAGAGAGGACAAGAACCATGCAAATTATATTTCTAAACCTTCCCCTAATCACATCAAAGTCCTTTGCAAGGAGTCTTCTGGCCTAACTAGAGTTTGATAATTACAAATTATTTCTAGCAGAAATGCTGACTGCAGGAAAGCAGGTTACAGCAAATTTGATTCATATTAAAGCCATGGTCAGATCATCATGAACCTTCAGGGTATTTATTTTTCCATCAGCTCCTCCCTTGGCTCCCCCACCTCCTTTTTTGGCCTGACTGAGCTGGATACTCGCCTAATACAAATAACAGCATTAAAATAAAATCATGCCAAAGCTCAGGGGAACATCCTGAGTAATGGAGAAGATAATAAGCTTGGACAACCACCCCAGCTCTCTCTTACTCCCTCAAGGCAGGAGAAAGTTCACAACTGATTTGGGATGGTTTCTAACAGTAAACAGGAGGCAAACTAGAGCTTAAGTGGTTTAAGGAAAAAAATGTAATAATATACCAAATTGCTATTACTCCACTGATACTCACTCAGTCCCTGCAACTCTGAGGTAATTTCCACTTCCTAAGTTATGATGGGGGGACTTGTGGGAGTAGAACAGAAGGAACAGACATAAATCGACACAGAGGTGGCTTTGCTCATTCATTCATTCATATATCCATTGTTTCATTGAGCAAATATCTGCGAGCTGACTATCCTAGGCACTCTGCTGGCTACAAGACAGGCAGAGAAGAAGACAGGGGGAAACTGTCCCCAACCTCTAGGTGCTCTTAGTATAAATGGGAACATAGATAAAGCCCAATGGCAGACAATTCATTGCTTCTGAGAATCTGCAGCTTCAGACTCTTCCTCCCATTTTGGATTAGGGCAGGGAAGGTGTACCTCACTGGTGGTACAATGGGTTAAAGTACAGCACAGCATTGCAAAGCTAACCACAGCTGCTTCAGTACAAGTTTGATCCTTGGACAGGGAGTTGCCCCACATGGTGCAGCAGGCCTCTCATGACCCACCCACTGCTCCCCTCAGCACTGTACTTCATCGATCTGCCTATTTTGCTCCCTATTCTGTCTCTGGTGAATCCTCTCACTGCCTCTGCACCTCTGGCCTATATCCCAGTTCTGTATGCATAAATAAATCTAAAATTTTTTGAAAAATAAAATAAAATAAAAAAGAAAAACAGGGCCTCCCTGGTGGTGCAACAGGTTATGGCTCTGCATTATGAATCTATCAGCAGCCATGCAGCATGAGTTTGATCCCTGGCCAAGGAGCTGACCCACATGGCAAAGCAGGCCTTTCCTGTCTTGCACAGGACAATTAAGCCCTGGAAATGCAGCAATGTAATTCAGTAAATCTGCCTGTTCTGCTCCCTACTCTATCTGTGATGAATCTTAATTCCCCAAACCCCTGCATCTCTGGCCTACACCTCAGATCTTTGTGCATAAATAAATAAAAATGAAACTTTAAAAAAGAAACAGAAGTGAAAGGAGGGAAAGAGAGAGGAGTGTGGGTTGTCATGTCCTGGAGGATGAGGTGACTATTGGTCCCAGAGATCTAATCCAGTGGAGTCCAGCTTCACGGGTGAGGAGATGACCCGAAGATCATGAAGAAAAACCAAGATTGTCTGAACCTACAAGGTACCATTTGGTAGAAGCTGTTCCCCACAACATGGAGGTTCTCCCTGCCTGCCTTCCCCAGAGATGATAAGAATAAGAAGATAGCTGAGAAGTGTCTTGAGGTGTGTGGAGAAGTGCATGCAGCAGCTGCGTTCCATGTGGGCCAAACCCCTTAGGGACAGGTTTAGCTGTGTTCCCTTAATACCAGAAACATTCTATGACTTTCAATGTTAGGCACAGTGGCCTTGTTTTTGGTTTCTCCAGGACCTTGGACATTTGCTGAGAGTCAGTTCTCAAATCTTCTCTCAGTATGAAATGGATTGCTGCATTTCCAGGGCTTAATTGTCCGCACCAGCTAAAAGCACTCTGCCAGTAATGAAAATACATCCACTCTTTTTATCAAGAAAAAAGGATAATAACTCAGCCAGCTTTAGCTTACATTTTATTGAACATCAGCCCAGCTTGTTTCTAAAGACATCTCTGATGTGAAGTGCAAAAGGCTGCTGGGGGAGCTGGGGATACTGAGGAAGATCTGGAAGAATAAAGGGCAAAAGGGTGCTCAAGTCTGCCCTCCTTAGCCCCTCAAAGTACACAACTTTCCGAAATGACCTATGTCCTTTCTCAAGAAGCTGGAAAGGTGACTACTAAAATGTAAAACCTCTTTGTTTCTCACGGAAGACCAATAACATAAAGTTGTTTTAGAATAACTAGTACTTTCTAGTTTTTAAAGAGCATGCAGATACTCTCTCATTTGATCCTTAAAACCTCCCTGAAGGCCTAGCAGGACAAACATTAGTGTCTTATTTATGTAGGTCATGAACTAAGACTGAAGGAAAGACATTGACTTACTTAGTGTCACCAACTGGTGCTGGAGTCAGTGTGTGATACCTGATATACACAAGTGACTCCCAGAGTGGGGGTCAGCACTGAGGAAGCAACTGGCACAAACTGGAGTAAGGAGTATAGGGACTTACACAGCTCAAAGATTACAATTTGAAGAACCTATGACATGCTCTCTATTTCACGAATTCCATCTCCTTAACCTCTTATATTAGTGCTCCAGCCACGCAGGCCTCATGCAGCCAACTTGCCCACCTTGTTCACAGAAGACTAGTTTTGATCACATAAGCCTGTTTTTTTGACAGAAATAGGGAGCTGGGCCCTCTCTGGTGGCGCAATGGGTTAGGATGCTGCACTGCAAGCTGGCAGCGGCTGCCTCAGTGCGCATTTGATCCCAGGTCCCGGAGGTGACCCACATGGCACAGCAGACCTCTCCTGACCCACCCACTGCTCCCCTCAGCAGTGTACTTCATTGATCTGCCTGTTCTGCTCCCTGCTCTGTCTCTGGTGAAGACTCTCACCACCCCTGCACCTCTGGCTTGTACCCCAGTTCTGTATGAATAAGTAAGTCTTTAAAAAGAAAGAAAGAAAAATAGGGAGCACTGATTCTTCAGTGGAAGCTGGGTTGATACCCTACCCAACTCTACACCTATCTAAGTAATTCCATACTGTTGCTAATGACTAGGGTAAGAATGGGCATGGGATGAAATTTTGTTATAAGATGTGAAAGGAAATCTTTGCATAGTTAAGGGGAAGATCCTTATTCTGAAAAGGGAAGGTCTTGCCCTCTTCAGCTCTGCCTTTGAACACAGAAAATGAGGAAGCTGCAAGAGGTTGGAGCTTTGGCAGCCATTTTGGCATCTGGAAGATAATCTGAACAAGAGGGTGCCTCAGGAGAAAGATGGGAATAGTCTAGAGCCAGGTATTGTCAACTTGCCAAATTTGCCAAAATTTGAACCCTGTCCCCATTACCTCTAGGCTTTATGTAAGTAAAAAAACTCCTCCAAAAGCCCATTTTGAACTAGGCAATTGCTCTTTGTGTCCACTGGGTTCTAAATGATATACCCCTTCTATTACTTAAACCCTCCATCCAGCTCATTCTCATTTCATGGTATCTCTGCTTGCTGTTCCATTGTCTAGAACACTATTCTTCAGGATGATCACATGTTGTCTTCCCGTCATTCAGGCCCCAAACAAATGTCACTACTGGAGAGACTTTCTATGACCCACCCAAGTTAAGCCAGTTTTCCAGTCACTGTTTTCATTTTAGTATTTATTAGTATCAATCTTCATGTTTTAATTTATGTGTTGACTTGTTTGTGTGTATTTTATAATGGAGAATAAGCTCTATGTGAGGAAGAACAGGTCTGGCTTACTCACCACTATTTCTAATACCTGGCATACAGCTTAGCATATAATTGGTGATTTAAACACCTGGTGAAACAAATACATGAACCCCAGAGTCAGTCTCCCCATGCTGCAGCCCAATCTCCCTCTCCCTGTGGCTGTTTGAGTAGTGTATACCCCTGACCTTTCATCAATTCCTTTTGCAAAAATCTAAATCACAGGACCAATAGGAAATAAAGAAGGTAGCAGAGAAGAAAAACATCATAAAAGCAAAATTATTTTAGACTTAAATGTAAAAGGAGAGCGGGCTGATTGCATAACATATGTAGATATATGCAAATTACTATACAAGTTAAGTAGGGGAGAAGTTTGAAGTGTTAGGAAGTCCGGAGTCCCATGTTGAGTGTGTTTTCCTTCTCACCAGGAAGTGGTATCAACTTCTCAGGCTCAGGAAAGTGGAGGTGCTGACATGCAGTGGGAGAAAAATCAATTGAGTATTACACAAGTAAAAAAGAATTTCATCTTTGAGTTTTTCTGAGAAATAGGAATAAGAACATTCATTCCACTTACTCACTTTAAATATAGAAATAGGAAGCATAAAACTCTATGCAGTTTTACATGGTGGCCAACTAAGATTACAGAGGAAGAGGCAGAAAGGAAACAGAAAAGAACAGGAAGGGAGAGATTCAAAAACAAGACCCAATTATTCAAATCCTTTAGAAACAACAACCTAATGTAACAACAATTATTTATACTCATAGAAAAGAAACAAAAATAAAACCCCATACACCAACTGCCCTCTGAGTTTGGAATTTTAAAAAGGATATATACATTTTCAGAGTTTGCTAACTTGTTTAAATTCTTTTCTAAAGTGTAGGATTAAAGCATTTACTCATTGATTCTTTTTTAATTTTTATTTATTTTATTTTTTGTTGTAAAACTGGGGTGTAAGCCAAAGGTGTGGGGAGAGGATTCACCAGAGCAGAGTTGGGAGCAGAATAGGCAGATCTACTGAAATACACTGCTGAGGGGAGCAGCAAGAGAGACAGGAAAGTTCTGCTGTGCTGTGTGAGTCACCTCCCTGGCTGGGTATAGAACTCAGGACTTCATGGTGACAGTGCTGAGATTTAACACCTAAGCCACAAGAGAGGTCCCTCATTAATTTGTTTTAATAACTATTCAGGGGATACCCATCTATCTGGGGCTTTGAAATAGGAGCTAGGGGACATCTGAAGACAGACCATGGGCATTGTATCTACTCTCAAGGAGCTTGCATTCTATCACATTTCCTATCCCAATTTTCAGTGGGGAAGCACATTTTATCTCCCTTTTCTAGTGAGGAAAGATTATCCATCTTTTTAAAAAATATATTTATTTATTTATACATACAGGAACTGGTGTATAGGCAAGAGGTTTACTACCTCTCCCATCACCCCCTGTGCTGGGGATCGAACTCATGCTGCAGTGGCTATGGACAGCTTCTTAGTGCTGTGCTTTAACCTACTGCGCTACCAGGGAGGGCCCCCATCTTGTTTTGTTTTTTTTCCCCAAGATTTATTTATTCATACAGAGCTGGGAGACAGGCCAGAGGTGCAGGGGTGGTGAAAGGATTCACCAGAGACAGAGTGGGGAGCAGAACAGGCAGATCTACTAAAATACACTGCTGAGGGAAGCAGTGGGTGGGCAAGAGAGGTCTGCCATGCCATGTGGGTCCCCTCCGGGGCGGGGACTGAACTCATGCTGAAGTGGCTTTAGCTTCTCAGTGCTATGCTTTAACCCACTGCACCACCAGGGAGGGGCCCCATCTTGCTTTATAGAGAAAAATCCCATTTTGGGGAGCATCACCACGGTGGGTGGTTCATGAGCTGGTATTAAGACCTTGAGGGCCCTGCCTAAATGCCCCAAGGCCAAGCGTCAGCGACCTTTTGGCAAAGTTCTTAAGTGATCACTGACCTCACATACTAGATATTCTGAGATATTCCTCATTTCAAATATTTTATGAGCTCCTCAGCCAGCACACTGGCCACCACCATCTAGCTCTTCAGGCTCCTAACTGGTAATGCTGCCTCCAGTCCTCCCTACTGCCTGTGATCTACCTTGCAGTCACAGCCCTCCCGCGAAATTCCAAGGCAGAACTTGTCTCTTGGCTGTTCCAACCAGGTCCTGTTCATCAGAGACTGATCTGAAGTCCCTACATTGGCCTCCAGACCTCCAATCCCACCCCTTAGACCTCCTGTCCTCTCCAACTCACTCAGCTCCAAACCCATACCACCCACAATTCCATATGAGCCTTTGCACTGCTCACAGAGGCAGTTCCAACAAACCTATTTAAAATCACAAACCACTCGCCCTTCACACTCCTACCTCTTCCCTTGCTGTTATTTTCTCTATAGTTCTCATCACCCTGTAACTCATGGCACATTTCATTCATTTGTCTTGTTTATTGTCTGTCTCTCCCCTGTTGAATAAAAGCTCCAAGAGAGCAGGCATTTTTGTCTGTTTTGTTCATTGCTGTATCCTCAGTCCCTCGAAGAATGACTGACAAATTAGGCACTCAAAAAATATCTGTTGATAGTTTTTCAGTTTGAATTGACGTCGTTTTATGGGAAATGTGACTGCATTCTTCTCATTTTTGTCATTTTACAGAGGAGCAATGAAAACTTCATCAAAGGCTTCACGCATACTTGGGAAGCCCAGGCCCAGAAGCTGTAAGCCTTGGATAGAAACCTTGGCCCTGGCCCCCTATGCCAGCCCAGAAGGGTGGGGCCTCTTTCAGGCTCAGCTCACATCGGCTAGGTGCCTGAATAGCAAATGTCAGAGTCTCCTCTTAAACGCAGGCAGATTTACTTTGCAGACGGTGAGGATGCATTTTAATTTGTTGATGTGAAATCTTAATTGAACTAAACTGCTAGAGGTAGTCTCTGTTCTCTGTCATAGTCTTAATTTAGTTGGCAAAACAAGATATCATCAGAGGAAAATCACAGGCAAAGACGCTGTGCCCAGAGGGTTTGGGGAACACCCTTCTGTGTTTGGAGGTGGGTAGATGTGTGATTGGCACAAGCATGAACCCAATCAACACAATCCAGGGTGCCAACTTGGCTTTCCAGGCAAGGGGCATTGTGTAGGCTCAGATAGAGGGATCCTCTCAAAGCCTTCAAGCTAAACACAGCCCCCCCCCCTGTATTCAAGATTCTACTTTTAATGTCAGAAAAGGGAAGAGATGAGGACTTTTTCATTCTAAGCTACAGAAGTATGGGAGATGCCAGCTTTTGTTTAGCTGTTGTGGCACATTGGGTAGGTCACTTCCCATACCTGGTTTTCAGTTTCCCCAGCTGTGCAACAAAGAGGTTGGAGACTATGTCCCTAAAAATCTTCATTGCCACCATGCCATGTACAACTATTACAGGACCTTCAGGCCTGTGCCACTGTTCAGCCTGGGCTCCTGACTCTTGACCACCAAATCCCTGCTGAGATCTTGGCCATGATGTATGTGTATGTGTATGTGTATGTGTATGTGTATGTGTATGTGTATGTGTATGTGTATGTGTATGCTGCTCCAATGGCCTTACTGTCTCTTACAGAGGGTCAGGTTGTAAGCCTTTATTGACATGGTCTCATCCCTGAACTACAGAACCCCAGGTTGGGAGGTGGCCATAGAAATCATTCTCTTGGTAACAGATGTCCACTCCAACCCTTTCTCAGACTCCCACCACCACAGGCCTTCTACACATGCTACTTGTCCCTCTCTGGCAGTTTCTGTCTTCCAGGCTATCTGTCTGGAAAAGCTCCTGCTAAGGTTTTATTCTTAGCTCACCCTTGCTGCAGCATTCCTAACAGGCAGAACAATCACCAGTGGCATGACAGCTGGCAGGAACCGGGAATGTTTATATGAAATTGTTTGAGGTTGGTAAGAATTCTTGCATTATCTAATTCAAAGGACATTCTTTGCAGGGAGTTCCCAGGGAAGTGACTCAAGCCTTGGTATCTCCTTGTGAAGCACAGTTGTGGAAGGGCTGCTGAGGGTCAGAGTACTGAGCTAGCAGTTGATTGACCTGGTGACTTACTAGCTGGAACAGGAGGGCTGCAGGTCCCAATACCTGCAGTTAGTCATAAGTTCTTCTCATGCTGGAAATCAGATGCCAGCAGGTTTAGCAAAGAGGCAATGCCACATAGAAGAAAAATCACAGCTTGTAGTGGAAGCCACCTGGGAACTCCCTTCTGCTCACTGAGCCTGTTTCTTCATCTGTTAGGTGGGATAATAATACCTCAGAACTGTTGTGAGAACTAGATGGTGCACTCTTCAAGTGCCTAGGAATGTGCCTGGCCAGGGCCTGCACTCTCCAAATGGCAGCAGTCAAGGGATTATTATAATTAAAGTCCTAGCACAGTGCACGGCACCCATTAAACATGACTGGGTGATGATCCTTCACCAGCAGACAGACAGAACTACCAGGTTCCTTTCAACTCTTTGAGGTGGTAGCAAGCTGCAGTTCGCACAAAAGCATCATTACAGTTCCACTTGCCCTGAAGCTTGCCTTGCTCTGGTTCCCCCTCAGACTGTGAAGAGGCCAGCATCAGAGAAAACCCAAAAGCCGGCTGATGAGTTGTTTGAGAGGTAAACTGTGAGTTTTGCTTCCACTGCCCTTGATGGAAGCTAGAAATGACTTTTCCCATCACAGGATATAAAGTTGGGGGGGTGCTAATCTAAAGTCAGCAGGTTTCTTGCATAGAAAGGGCTTGCTTTATAAGCAGTCTTTTTTGGGGTAGGGGACTTTTGTAGGGACTGTCCTCAACCTCTTGTTAAGCAGGACTCTCTCTACTGAATTCTGTGTCAGAATTCTTTCTCAAATTCTTAAGCAAACACTGAATGCATTTGCCTTCAGACTTGGTTAGGTTTTTAATCAAAGGGTCAAAGGAAGCTCAGAGCCAATGGACTGAAACCAGGAACTTGGCATGCAGGGACATGTTTTCCTATGATGAAAATAAAACTGGGGCCCACTTGATGTTGTGAGATCAGGAAAGGTCAATTATGGTCATATCCGCAGATGAGGCAGCTCCAGGCAGAGGTAATATAATAGTACAAAGGTCCAAAGTCAGGAGCTAATTCAAAGAACAGAAGGAAGCCAGTGTGGATGGAGAGTTGTGAACTAGGAAAAGAACAGTAAGAGATGTTCTTAAGGGGCCAGAACAAGAAGGATCACATAGGCTAAGACATGGACTATGTAACATATTCAAAGCATTACGGGCAGCCTTTGGATAGCTTGAACCAACAGAGGCAGTTGACCTAACTGATGTTTTTAAAAGAACTCTGGTTATTCTGTGGAGAGAAAACCAGGGGTCAAGTAGAAGGAAGGTCTGAGGAAAAGACTAAGTGAGGAGCTGATGATATAGGCACAGCTGAAGTTAAGTTTTGTTAAATTTGAGATGTTGGGCCCTCCCTGGAGGCATAGCGGGTTGGAGCGTAGCATTGCAGCATTGCGAAGCTCTCCGAGCCACATCAGTGTGAGTTTGATCCCTAGTCCTGGAATTTATCCACACGGTGCAGCAGACCTCTCCTGGCCCACCTGCTGTTCCCCCCAGCAGTGTAGTTCATCGATTTGCTGCTCCCCACTCTGTCTCTGATGAATTCTCTCATGGTCCCTGCACCTCTGGCCTATACCCCAGCTCTGTATGCATAAATAAATAAAAATATTTAAAAAATAAATTGAGATGTTGAAGGCCTCCCTAGCGGTACAAAGGGTTAAGACTTAGCACAATGAAGCTATCAGTAGCCACTACAGAGCAAGTTCGCTCTCCAGCCAGGGAGCTGACACACAAGAAGCAGACTTCTCCTGTCTTACCAGATGCTCCCCTCAGCGGTATATTTCAGCAGAGGGCATTTCAGTATTTCAGAATGATCCCCACTCTGTCTCTGGTAAATACTTGCAACCCTGCCCATACACCCCTGGCCTGTACCCCAGTTCTTGGATGCATAAATAAATCTTCTTTTAAAAAACTGAGATGTTGACTGATTGTGGTAGTTGCCAGTGACAGCTGTAACAAATGACCACAAACTGATGCCTGAGACAACAGAAATGGATTGTCTCACAGTCGTGGAGTCCAATAGTCCAAAATCAAGGTGTTAGCAGGGTTGGCCATTCATCTGGATGATCTAAGGAAAAGTCTATTCCATATTCTCTCCTACCTTCTGGTGGTTGCTAGCAATCCTTGGTTTATACACACATCACCTCAATCACTGTTTTCATCTTGCGTGACATTTTTCCTGTGTCTTTTTGTCTCTGTGTCTTTTGCTTTTGTAAGAATACAGTATTCTGGACCTCCCTGATGATCCAGGGGTTAAGTCTCAGCACTATCACCACATTTGCCTGAGTTGGATCCCCCACCAGGGAGTTGATCCACATGGTGCAGCAGACCTCTCCTGTCTTACCTGCTGCTCCCTTCAGCAGTGTATTTCAGTCAATCTGCCTGTTCTGCTCCCTACTCTATCTCTACTGAATCCTTCACCCCCACCCATCTCTGGCCTGCACCCCGGTTCTTATATGAAAAAAAAAATCTTTATAATAAGAAAACACCAGTATTGATTTAGGGAACACTTTAGCCCCTTGTGACCTCATTTTTTTTTTTTGAAGATTTATTTATACATATAGAACTGGGGTACAGGCCAGAGGTGCTGGGGGGTGAGAGGATTTATCTGAGACAGAGTGGGAAGCAGAAAAGGCAGAATGAATGAAATACACTGCTGAGGGGAGCAGCAGACTGGTTAGGAGAGGTCTGCCATGTCATGTGGGTCACCTCCCCGGCTGGGGATTGAACTTGTGATGTAGTGGCTACAGATAGCATCATAGTGTTGTGCCTTAACTCCTTGCGCTGCCAGGGAGAGCCCAGTGACTTCATCTTAACTTGGTAATCTGTTTTTCTTTTACTTAACTTGGTTATATTTGCAAAGATTCTGTTTTCGATTAAGTTCATATACGTAAGTACAAGAGGCTAGGGCATCAACATATCGTTGAGGGAGACACAATTCAATCCATGGCAGATATCAAGTGAGCTGATAGATTAAGAAGGAGATACTAATTTCACAGTATTAGGTATAGTTAGAGAACAGAAGAGGCACTGGATTGAGCTGAGACTTTCCAATATTTAGTGGTTTAAGAAAAGGAACTAGTACAGGAGAAGAAGAGGTCAGTGAAGTTGAAAATCAGTAAAGGATGAGAACCAAAAGGAGGTCATGTTTCAAGACCGAAGTAGCAGTCAATCATGGCGAGAAGTGTCTCTCATAGCTGGTGGCCACTGACCACTGCTGATCCTAACAGGGCTCATTTTAGTGAGGTGGTGGGAGGAAAGCTCACCTGGAGGGGATGAAAAGAGAATGTCAGGAAGAAGTGTACACAGTGGTTTTACATACTTTTTCAAGAAGGTCTGCCATGAAACATGGTAGAAAAGTTGGATGGCAATAAAGGAGGTTGAGGACTAGTGGGAAGTCTTTATGCTTTAAAGCTGGGATATATTAGAGAACGCTTATGTGATATTGAATATGTTCCAGTATAGCAATTGGTTACTGATAAAAGCAATGATATTCAAACCACATAATAAAGAGAAAAGTAAGATCTTCAGTATTCATGCAAGTAGGTAAATAGAAATGAGGGAGCACCTGTTTAATTGTTTCAATTTTTTCCATGGGGCACAAGACAAGGCCACCAGTTAAGAATGAGGGGTCAGTAGAGTGAAAGATGTTTGCAGGGACAGGAGAACTTATGAAGTACAAGCTTTCTTTTCTTTTTTTTTTTTTAAAGAAAATTATCTATTTATGTATACAAGAGCTAGGGTGTAGGCCAGAGGTGTGAGCATAAGAAGATTCGCCAGAGACAGAGAGAGGGCAGAACAGGCAGATTGACTGAAATACACTGCTGAGGGGAGCAGAAGGTGGGCCAGGAGAGGTCTGTTGCACCATGTGGGTCAACTCCCTGGCCAGGGATTGAACCTGTGCTGCAGTAGCTGCTGATAGCTTCATTGTGCTGAGTTTTAACCCACTGTACCACCAGGGAGGGCCCACCCCAGTTTTTGTATGCATAAATAAATAAAATCTTTTTTTTTTAAATAGGGACATTAGATGAAAAACAGTAGCTGTCCATTTTCCATCATTGTTCTCACAGCAAGACAGTGAGAACGTCTATGAAAATTCACTGTGGACAGCACAACACTACATAAGGTGAGGAATTATTATAGTAACATGCAGTAAATGATGTATTTGTTTACATATTTGTTCACTTGGTAAACAATTACTATGTTTCTCAATGAGACTCTGGCTAGGCTCACTAAAAAGAGACAAATATGAATCAGTTGTAAATCTTATCTATGAAGGAGCCTATAGTTTAGCAACAATGTATTAGCTAGTGTTTGCCAGGTTATGCTGTGAGAACACCACCACCCCCACCCCAGGTCTTTGTGGTTTGTAAGAACAAAGGTTGATTTCTTACTCATCAGTTTTACTTCCAAGAGTCTTCTTCATTCTAATATATGACATTCTCATGAAAGATGACAAGGAAAATACTCTAATGACTTCTAAAGTTTCTGCTCTGATAACTTTTTTTTTTTCATTTGATTGGCTGGAGCAAGTTATATGACCAAATCTGACAACAATGTGGTATCCTGTGTCCCCAGGGAGGTACTGAAAGTTACACAGAAATATGCAATGACTTGTATTATGTTTACAAAGAGAAGAAGTGAATAATTAATATACACAAAGGAATTGAAGCATAAAGCGTTCATCTGTAGGAAGTAATCAGAAGCCTGTGATCCAGGACATTAGGAGTTCAAAGTTGGGAGCAATACTCTCCAGTTGGGGGGGGGGGGGTGAAATAACACCTTTTGGCAGAAGTGGCTTTTGAGCAAAAGTTGGGTCTTGAACAAAACTAGAAGATCAAATGGATGCAGTAGAAGGCAAAATGTTCTAGCAGAGGAATTGTATGAATAAAGAATGCATGTGGGAGAGTTAGATGCTTAGTGGGATGGTGAACAGTTTAGCTAACCCAAAGCAGAGGAGTTGGGAGGAAATAATGGTGAAATGACTGTATATCTATGGTCTCTGACAACATACTGTCTTTCACCCCACCTGAACTCTTCTGCCTTTCTTTTCTGGCTTGGTCAAGCCTAGGTCCTCATTCAGAGTCAGCTTCTCTCACTCAATGCCTCTTTCAAAGTCTTTCTGAGAACTGTATTCCTAATGCACTTACATCGTTTCTCTGGGTTTTCTGTATCTTCTGCCTCATCAGTTAGTCTGGTATCTAGAGGACAGTCCCAATCTAGGATATATTAAAACTCAGAAAGAGGTCTTCCCATAGGCTAGGGATGGACAAAATAATCTAATGAAGTACCCATTGTTGCAAAAAAAAAAAAAAAAGCATCTGCCTCCATCTTGCTGATTTCTTTCCTAACCCTGCAGCAATGATTTTTGTTTTGTTTTGGTTAGAATAAGAGCCCATAATTTATTTTGCTCATAATGTCATAAAGAAATATATAATGGCTCTTCATAGTTGCATGCACTACAGTATGAATTTCATTGTCTTTTCACATTCAGCTTATTATTACAGCAATGATTTGGGTTAAATGTTTATGTAACAGAAACTTTCTGCTTCTTATTATGTGATAAGAATGTGATGATCAGTAAAATTAATTTTATACCATTCTTGTTTGTTTTCTCTTTAGTTATCAAATGCAGTACACAGATGGAAAAGGCTTTACAAGAGTGGGTCCTGGCTTATTGGCATTAATCAGCCCACATGGTAGGCATGTGGTCTAATTGATATTGGCCCTAGGCAGGTTTGCACTTTCTGTCATTAATGCCCTACAGCCTGCTGCAAGCATGGAAAGAAACAGGCTGACTAGGACATGCCAGAATAGGGAGCAAGACCATAGGGAGGCCTCCATCTGCACAAAAAGGGCCTTCCTAAAGGCACAAGTAGAGCTTAGAGCCTTGCTGCTAGCGCAAACCTTGGTGGGCCTGCCTCAAGGGAGGCAAGGGGATCTCTACCTTGGGTAGTCTGCAAGATTATATCCCTTGTAGAAGCCAGGGTAATGAGGACAGGGCCTGAGGAGAGGCTTGCAAATCACTTATTCATGATCTGTGTCATTCATTCAAAATGCAAAAATATGTATTAGGTACCAACTCTGCCAGGCACTCGATATAGTAATAAGTAGGACAGACAAGCTCTCTGCTCTTTCAGAGTTTCATTTTAGCCTAAGAAGCATACAATAAACAAATTAAGGAGTAAATCATCAAGCTAAGGTCAGTTAGTAATAAGTACTCTGACAACAATAAAAAGGTGATGTGATAAGAGTTCTTGGGTGTGTGGTAGGCTTACTATATAGACATTTGCAGGGAAGACTGCTATGCTGAGACATGGAAAGGAGCCAGCTTTGCAAAGTGCTGGGTTGGAAGGAAATTTCTAAGTGTTGGGAACAACAAGTATAAAGGGCCCAAGTCAGGAAAAGACTACAATTATTTGAGGATCAGAAAGGAGATTAAGTATGACTAAAGCTTAGTGAGCAAGAGGGAGAATGACCAAAGTTGAGGTTAGAGATTGAATAAAAGTCAGGTTATACAAAGTTGTTTTAAAAAATGATGTATGTATTTATGTATATCAGACATGGGGTATAGACCAGAGGTGTGGGGGACCAGGGGTGAGAGGATTTGCTGGAGGCAGAATGGGGAGCAAAATAGGAGGATTAACTGAAATACACTATTGAGGGAAGCAGTGGGCAGGTCAGGAGAGGTCTGCTGTGCCATGTGGGTCAGCTCCCTGGCCAGAGATCAAACTCGTGCTGCAGTGGCTGTGGAAAGCTTCATAGTGCTGCACTTTAACACCTTGTACAACTAGGGAGGCCCTTATATGAAGTTTTATAAAGTCAAGTGCATTAATCAATAGATAATCAGGAAAAATAAAAAATAATTCTAGGTTTTTTATTATTATTATTATCGTTCTAGGTATTTTAAAGTAGAAAAAATTGGTATACATGTTGGGAAGGTTGGAGGGGCAAAAAAATTTTTAAAAAGAGGGAAATGAGATTATTTAAAGATCAGTAATTAGAGGATGTCATTAGCAGTCCTAAATCTGGAAAAACAAAATGAGAAATGGTCATAATCATAGTTGAAAAATGTTGTGCCACTGAGGCCACTGTTGTAACCACATGTGCAAAAGCAAAGAAAGCAGACTCTGTGCACTCAGCGTTTGGTGAAAGGTTCAAAGGGCACTGAGTTGTTCAAAGAGGGAAGGATGAAAAAGAAGAAAAGATTTTAAACAACAGATTCTGAGTTGAATTCCAAAATCACCCATCCCTTCATGGGCAAATGCCCAGCCAAATAGACTCAGGCCAAAGCAGGTTGGCTAAGGGCTCAAAAGCACCAGTACAAATCCAAGATACATACTGGCAGAAACCACAAGAAAGGCGTTAGGAAAGTCCCAGAGAGCCGGGACAGGAGAGATACAAAATTTAAAATGTATGGAGCAGCAGACCTCTCTGTCTTACTTACACTGCTTCTTTTCAGTGTATTTCAATAATACCGCTTTTTCTGTTCTTAAAAAAAAAATCTAAAAATATACCATATATCCCACTACCAGGTCAAGATAATGGTTTGACCATTGTCTTTGCCAAAATGTTAAAGTCTCAGGCCTGGGCTTTTTCTCTTACTCACAAGTCTCCTCTCCAAGTCTCCTCCAAGTGTTTTTCCTTCACATAACTCCCCACATATGTCTCCTTCCTCCTTCTTTCCATCTTCATTTATATATGGCAGCCTCTTCCCAGATGCCCCCCACACCCACTTTAGTATGACATGCCTGGAATTGTAACCCAAGGTGGCTGCATGTAAGTGGAAGCAGGGAAAATGGTGCCCATTCATTGGAATACTGCTTCTCCTTGAATGGAGATGAATTCTGTTAACATTAGAAGGAACTGGCCTGAGTGGGAATACAAGAGAAGTGATTGGCATTGCTAGAAGTGCCATCAAAAAAAGAACATGGCTTCTTCCCAATTCCTGCTTTCTATTCTCCAGCTGGTGGTTCCAATAGGTTGACCCTAACAGAAAGCCAGCTAACAAAGGATTGCTAGCTCTCAGATCTAGGGTGGGCAATGTAGGGTGACATATTGAGTTGGAGGGCAATACTCTGTAGCACACACAAGTAAACATTTGGACTTAATTTTACAAGCCCACTTTCATGAGATCTGCATTGATATAAAGAATAGGCTGTGGGGGGCCTTTCTGGTGGCACAGGGGTTAAAGACACAGTGCTAACAAGCTACCCCCAGACACTGCAGCATGAGCTTGACCCCCAGCCAGCCAGGGACCCAACCAGCATGGCACAGCAGACTTCTCCTGTCTCACCCAATATTCTCCTCAGCAGTGTATTTCAGTGGATCTGCCTGTTCTGTTCCCCATTGTCTCTGGTGAATCCTCTCACCTCCCTGTACCTCTGGCCT
>NW_004567122.1:28619510-28633072 GCF_000260355.1 Condylura cristata | reverse complement strand
AAAAAAAATAGTCTGTGAAGACAATTTGATCACTTCACTTCATTCTATAAACTAGGAATGATAACAGGCATAGGCTCATTGTGAAGATTTAGGGAGATAGTATATGCAAACTACATATAGTGCTTAGCAATCAGGAAGTTCTTAATGAATGTGAACTATATATGAAGCTATACTGAAAGTATAAACAACATCATGTAGGGGACAACCAGGGTTTTTGATGAAATAGAGTAGGTCTGAGTACTTGGAAAGATGGGAAACCTAAAGTCTGAGAAGAGCTCAGTCTAGACAAATTGATAGGATCAGGGAATTTCCATTTCTAGTTTGCTCCCACAAAAGACCTTCACCGTCCTCTACTTCTGCTCCCTCTGTTTGGGTCTAAGTGGGAAATCCAGAGTATATAGAGTATGATAAGATTGAAGGAGTTTGGTGGAGGAGTTGGGAGCCAGACAAAATAAAGTATTGTCCCTGGTGGTGCAGGGGTTAAAGTCTTAGCACTATCACGCTATCACCAGAGACTGTGGCTTGAGTTCAACCCCCTACCAGGGAGTTGACCCACATGGCACAGCAGACCTCTCCTGTCTCTCCTGCTGCTTTGTATTTCAGTCCATTTGCTTGTTCTGCCCCCTACTCTGTCTCTGGTGAATCCTCTCACCTCCCTGCACCTCTGGCCAAAATGCTAGCCAGTTCTGTATGCATAAATACAAAAATAAAGAAATATTTCTTTTTTTAGAAAAGAATATTGTTCCTATAGTATATTGTTAGATAGTAAAATACCTGAAATCTTAGAACTTAAAACCATCTGGTTTTATGTTGATGATTCTCTGGGTCAAGAATTTGGACAGAATACAATGGGGGATAGCTTGTGTCTGATTTATAACATCTGGTCCTCAGCTGGGCTGGTTATATTTGAAGGGTGTGTGTGAGTTCTAAACAACTGGAAGCTGACATCAAGGAAGGCTCATTCCCATGCATAACTGGTGCTGGACTGGGTTGACTTAAAGATCAGTGCTGGAAACCACAGTGTCTCCATGAGGTTCACTGTGTGGTTTGGCTTTCTAACAGGGTAGCTTCAGACCTACTATGTAGTGACTCAGGAGGGTCATGAGGGTTTTAGCTAACAAAGCAAAAGGTGCATCACCCTTTATGATCAAGGTTTGGAAGTTTCTCAGCATTATTTCTGCTGCAACCTATTGACCTACAATATGTCATCTAAAATGGAATCACAAATCCACCAAACTCAAGGAGAGGGATGCTATATTCACCTCTTAACCAAGTAATACCAAGCATCTAGAAAAGCATAAAGAATTGGAGATATTATTATGTCCAATTTGGAAAATATAATCTGCCATAAGTCTGCAGGGTAGAACTCACCTCCCATGGGCCTGGGATTTTGCAAAGTATTTTAAAAAGACAAGGTCTAGTCTCCTAAGGAAGATGGCCTGAAGGTAAATGCCCCTCTCTGTACCCTGGCTTCACCTTCAGAGGAAAAGTCCCTAAAACCAAAAAGGCCCAGAATAAGTCCACAGTGAACCTACACGTGATCACTCAGTGGACATATGTCACATTAGAAAGCCAGACAACTGGAAACTGTGCTAGGGAGTTTCATTACAAATGACACTAGATAATGATAATGATAGTGATTACAGGTGTTTGTTTGTCAGAAGAATATATATGCACAAGAACTGGGGTGTACAAGATGGAGGTGTGGGGATAAGAAGGTTCACTAGAGATAGAGTAGGGGACAGACAGGTGGATCCACTGAAATACACTGCTGAGGGGAGCAGTGGGCAAGATAGGAGAGGTCTGTTGCGCCATGTAGGTCAGTTCCCTGGCTGGGAATCGAATTTGTGCTGCAGCGGCTACGGCTAGCTTCATAGTGCTGCACTTTAGGCCCTGGTGCCACCAGGGAGGCCTGTGACAAGATGTTTACTGAAAACCTACTCGGGACTAGGTACCCAAATATAACCCTTTCACTTAAGCTTCAAGAAGGAAATACAAGCTTTAAATGCACATTTTAGATATGAAAAAAGATGGAAAGTTAATGAGCTAAAAATATATTGTAATTACTTAGGTAAAAAGAAAACAGCAAAATGATTTCAAGGAATGTAGAAGGAAAGAAATAGCAAGATGAAGGAAAAGAAACCAAATCACAACAGAGAAAATCAGCCAAGTCAAAAGCTGATTCTGTGAAGTCTGATAAATCTCTAATACTGATCAAGAAAAGTTGAAAAAGGACAAAAATAAACAATATCAGGGATGAAAAGAGGGCTATTGCTATGGATGCTTCAGGCATTAGAAAGAAAACAAGACGATATGTAGAATTGTGTGCCAATGAAATCAAAGATGCATGTGAAAAAGACAAATTGCTCAAAACATAAAACTTACTCATACTGTCTCAGTGTGAAATAGGACAGCCAAATAATCCAATAACCATTAAAGCAATCGAATCAGAAGTCAGAAATCTTCCTACAAGAAACTCAAGGCTTCACTGCTGAGTTCTCATTCCTTTAAATGTCTATGAAAGAATTAGAATTTCTTTCTTCAGATGAGGTACTTGGGCCTCTGAAGGTTGAAGCAACTTGCCTAAGGGTCTAGAGGTAATAAATGTCAAAGTCAAAATTTGAACGCTAGTTGGCCTAGCTTCAAAGTTAGGGAGTGAAGCAATAGCCATCTCTAGCCTCCTCTCCAAATATTGAAACTAGCAGTGTCTACATGAAGGAGAAGGTCCTGATGCAAAACATGCAAAAACAGATCCCTTATTTGCAGAGATGAAAGGGAAAGCTCTTTCTGTGGAGGATGCCCCAGAAATGAGGAATCTGGCTATGTCCACACAGAGAAGGAAGCTGGAGATTATTCCTAAAGTCCCACCCTGCCATCCTTTAAGACTATTCACGTGTTGCCACTGCTTCTCTGCTGGGCAGCATAAACCCTGCCCCACTCCCATAGCTGCCCCAGCCTCCCATGCCCATGGATACCAGGAGCACTGTCGCTGGGCTGTGGGTATCATTCTCACTAATGTTTTCCATCCTTGAATACTTGTGATTCCATAAGAAAACAGATTCCAGTTTAAAAAACTTGTTATTAAAAAGTTAAATGTGGATCCTCCCTGGTGGTGCAGTGGGTTAAAGCACAGCACTAAGAAGCTAAAGCCACTTCCGCATGAGTTCGATTCCCGCCTGCCCCGGAGTTGATCCACGTGAGCGGCAGACCTCTCCTGACCCTCCCGCTGCTCCCTCAGCAGTGTACTTCATCAGTTGGCCTGTTCTGCTCCCTACTCTGTCTCTGGTGAATCCTCTCACCGCCCAGTACCTCTGGCCTATACCCCAGCTCTATATGCATAAGAAATAAATCCTTTTTTTTTAAAAAGTTAAATGTTAGCATGCAAGGGGTCATCAGGGCTCTGAAAATTATAAGGTAGCTATCACAGTCATCTACGCTATCCAGAGTATATTCTTGTGAAAAGGCATTTTTTAGGATTTCACTAAAATAAAAACTGAACATTTAAATATTCACATTGCAAACTTTGTAGTTCCTGAAGACAGATTTTATCTTTGTAACAGGCATGAACTGCTCTACGACATAATGTAGGATTTCATTATCCTTCTAAATCAAAATTAAATCCAGCTTAAGTTCTGCAGAACACTAGATTATTGTTCCGTCTCTTGGTTTGCACCCAGGTAATAAGATTATAGCCCCACTTTCTTTAGCCGTAACTTTGCAGCTTCTTCCTGTGGGTGGCATGTATTTCTCCCTTCTTTGACTCTGGGCTTGGTGATAGGATTTGTTTTGACCAGTGGTGTTTTAGTAGAATCAAAATAAGCAGAGGCTTAAAATGGGTTTGTGCATTGGGCTGTCACTCTGATGCTTCCCCCTTCTCCATGAGATGAACATTCCCAAGCTAGCCTGCTGGTCCTAAAAGGAGGAGGAGAGACACAGAGCCAGGCCAAACCACCTCAGCCAAAACCAGCATATAAGCAACCAGCCCCCAGCTAGTGCCCAAACATAGAACTGAAATAAATGCTTACATTGTATGCACTGAATTTTGGTGGTTGTTAAACAGCATTACTGAGGTCACAGCTGTAAGATCCTTCTTATCAAAATTATCAGATCCTCAGTTTATGCCAGCTGTCATAGCTGTACCTCTGTGTGGGCTGTTTAGTATACCTGAAAGTGGGGGTTCTGAGATAGCTCCATGCCTTCTGTGACAAGTGCATCCACAACAATCTTTGCAAAGTTCCCCAAACTGTGACCCTTTGTACACAGGTACTCATGGCCCTCAGAGTCTCAGATCCACACCTTTGGGCAATTCATGTGATATTTCTTTGCCTCATCTATAAGAGGGAAGTAATAATATTATGTACTTTATAGGGTTCTTGTGAGAAATAAGTGAATGTATATTAAATGCTGAACAGTGTCTGGCTCACAGAAAGTGTGCAACAAAATCTTGGATGTTACTATTATCATATCTACATTCATTCAAATATTCTTCCTCCTAGGTTCTCCCATCTTGAGGACCTGCATTCACCTGAGCTGGGGCCTCTGCTCTGATGGGATTCATACCTTCCTTTCCTTTCTAATCTTTAGAGCTGCAGCTAACTTTTGAGTTGTCCAACCATTCCATTTGAGAAGCACTGAGCCTCCAATCTTACTCTCTGCCCAGAAAGCCTGTATGAATCAGGCAAAAAGCAGAAGGGGAGTTTGTTGACAAAGAGGATGTCCCCACTAAGAGGTCACCTGTCCTCTGAGCAGAGATTAACAGTCACCAGCACATTGGTAGAGAACAAGAAGGCCTAGCTGGTGGTGACTGCACATGACATGGACTCCATTTAGCTGGTTATCTTTCTGACTGCCCTGTGTCACAAGGTGGGGCCCCCCTACTAATTATCATGGGGAAGATAGCTTGTCCACAGGAAGACTTGTATCACCGTTGCCTCAGAAGGTAACGACAGTTTGGCGAAGCTCATGGAAGCTTTCAGGACCAATTACAATGAGCTCTACTGTCACAGAGGAGACCATGTCCTGAGTCCAAAATTGTATTGCCAAGTTGGAAAGAGCAAAGGCTAAAGCACTCGCCATCAAACAGGGCTAAGTGTACACACTGCATCTTCTGCACACACACACACACACACACACAAATTAATTTTCCTCTAAAAAATAAATAGAAAGCCAGTGGTAGCTGGATATTTGCAGCTTCGGCTTTCTACCCAGAGACACACACATACTGTGGGGTTTAAAAAAAAATCCAAACTTCAAGGATACAAAGTCCACCTCTCCCCCCAGGAGAAATGAAATGCCTTTCATTCCTTTGAAGTGAGCCTGCAGCAAAGAAAAACTGGACAGGATTAGTGCTCATTCTGGTACATCTAATTTTCCACTCTAGATCTTCACTACCAGACTGTGTATTCCTTGGCTATGTTTTCTTTGCTGTGTACCTCCAGGGTTTAGCACAGAACCTATACTCACTAGGTGCTTAATAAATGCTAGAGAAAGAATGAGTAAAAAATAGGGGTTATAGGACCATGACAAATATGAGCACTCACTGAGTTTCACACTCAATACCAAGTCCTGTACAGGAAAGGAACTGAGAAGCCCAGAACATATACTCAGTGCTCAAAGATTTAAGTCTACAAAGGAAATAAAGCTCAACCACACAAATCACTTGTTCTATCCCACATCAGAGAGAGCCCACTGAGGTGCTTGGTTCAGAAGTTGCTATGGGCTTGATGCTGCTTTGAGAAAGAAGAAGCAGGATGTGGTTTATTATTTGAAGGTCTGAGAGGGGCTCAGACACTCGGCAGCAGGCCACCGGCTTATCAGGTGTCCAAGAACATCATGAGCAAAGACACAGCACAGGAATGGATTTGCTATTTGTGGAAAAGAACAAGAAGACCAGCCTAGCTTGCGTATAGGATTTGTGGCGGGGAGTCAGAGGAGATAAGCTTGGCTATTTTGGGCTGTGACCTGAGTGTGGACACCTGCAAGTCACGCAAGGAGCATGACCTGATATGTCAGGCAACAAAGAATGGGTCCCTGAGATGAGGTGAGACATGCGCCCCCATCAAAAGAAGCTGCCTTTCCTCTCAGGAATCAAGACTGGAGTCCATGGCAGAGGGTCCAGATGTGAGCCCACTAGAGGGGCAGACCCTCTAGTGTAATTTGTGTTGGTGAGAATGGTGTGTGTGTGTGTGTGTGTGTGTGTGTGTGTGGTTTTCTGGTGAGAATGTTTGTTGCCAGTGAAAGAAAAATTCTAGCTAGTGAGTGAAAAAATTATTGTATTAGAAAGAAATGGGGGTGATTTATACTAAAGCTACTGCCTCAGGAACCCAGACAGTGAAATCAAAGGAGCTGGGACTGAGCAATAATCTCTTCATGGTGCAGCTTTGGATAATTTAATGTCTTTCCATTCAAGATTCAAAGGAGAAAGTACATCTGACTGACCTGTTTTGTACTGATGCTAACCCCTTGACCAAAGAATAGAGAGAGCCTTCACTGACAGTCCACCAACATTGTAACAGCTGAAGCTCCCAGCCAAAATCCCAAAGCCAGGGCAGGGGAAATGGATACTAGATAGGCCAAAACTGTAATTTTCTAGTATACTATGTTGCATTGGGAAAACCTAGCACCCAGGTGGTCCTGGAGGTTGGAGAGAGAGGAAGTTATGGAACATTTATCTGAACCAGTAGGTATATAAAATGGTTCATTTTGTATTCAGCTTGATTGGAACACGGGATGTTCAGAATTCTGTTTAAACATTATTTTTAGGGGTGTCTATAAGGATGTTTCTGGAGGAAATTAGCATTTGAGTAAAGCAATTTGTCCTCCAATTGTGGGTGGATATCAGTCTGTTGAGGACCCAAATAAAACAAAATGGTAGTGGAAGACAGACATCTCTGTCTGATTGACTGCTTGAACTGGGATATCAGTTTTCTTCCTTTCTCAGTGCTTCTGGCTCCAGACTGGGGCCTTCAGATGCAAACTAGAATCAGTGCCTTTGGCTCTTGGGCCTTCAAACTATACCAGAAACTTCACTTGGTCTTCAGTTTGCAGATGGCTGATCATGGACTTATCAACTATCATATCTATGTGAACCAATTGCCCTTAAGAAACCTCATTTCCCATTCCATATACTTGTATCTATACCTAATCTCTATCTATCAGTTCTGTTTCTCTGGAGAACCCTGAGTAATACAATATACAGTTAGGTTTGGACCCCTAGACTTCAGAACTTCATTCACCACAAGGTTTTCCCTTAGGGTCCTTCAAGGTGACCAGGGTGAGAAATGAGCTGGTGCACCCATGGAATTTAATAAGAGTTCTAAGGGGGAAAGGGATTAACGCAGCATTTCCAGAATAAGTCAAGCAGGGACAGCAGGCCTTTTCACACTCTCTGAGGTGCCAAGTATGCCAGGGTATTCCCCCAGGCTTCCCAGCTTCCCCAGGCTCTTTGGCTCTAAATGGAATTTTGGACTAGATGGGGTAGAAGCCAGTGTCCATGCAGGGGAAAAGCAAGGAGAAATCTGCTGCAAGCACAGCACTATGTCACTACTCCCCAGCCAGGGAGGTGACCCACATGGCACAGCAGACCTGTCTTACCTGCTGCAACCCTTGGTAATTGGTGGTCTACCTGTTCTGCTCCCCACTATGTCTCTGGTGAATCCTCTAACCTCCTGCTCTTCTGCCCTGTACCCCAGTTCTTGTATGCATAAATAAATAAATCTTTATAAAAAAAAGTATTTATTTATGCATACACAACTGGGATATGGACCAGAGGGGCAGGGGTAGTGAGAGGATTCACAGAGTGGGGAGCAGAACAGGCAGATCGACGAAGTACACTGCTGAGGGGAGCAGCGGGTGAGACAGGAGAGGTCTGTTGCACACACACATACACCTCCCCCCATCCCAGCCAGGAATTGAGCTCCCGCTGAAACTGCTGTGGCTAGCTTTGCAGGGCTGCGCTTTAACCTGTTACTCCACCAGGGATGCCCAATAAATAAAAGAAAGAAAAGGTATCAGTGGGGATGAAGGTTTATTAGGAAACTATAATTACCCACTTCCAAGCAATTTTGTGCTTCGCAGGAGAAGCACAGGGTCATCTGGGAATCCTGGTGCTGAACAGTAAGGTAGGGGTAGACTCAGGACAAGGGAAATCCTCCCCCTGTGGTTGGAGCTTGCCCCAAGCTTGGCTGAGACCTGCCCCTCCTCAGCCTGAGAGATGGGTGGGGCTCTGAGCACAGGTGGCACAGGGACTGGTAAGCAACTGAGGAATCAGGTACATGGAGGTAGGCTTGGGGGTGGGTGACCTCAGAAGGACCAGATAAGAATGTTTGAGATTCACTTTCATTCTACTCTGCTCTACTCAGAGCTCCAGGAAGCTGCTCTCCAGGAACTGTGTGGTTCTGTGGCTTGCCTCAGCTTCCTGTTGGTTTGGGTCAGTGGGAGGCGCTGGCTCGAGACAGCTGGATGGGAGGAGAGGCCTGTGTTCATTCCCCACCCTCCACCCGGTGTCTCAGTGCTGACAGCAATTTATTGCTTTACAGAAGCCACAGTTCCTGTAGGGCTATGGCTCTGCCCCAGATAGCCTTCCTTCACACCACTTCTTCTTTATGTCTTCCCCTTTGAGTCTAAAACTGGTAGACTTTCGGGCCAGAAAATATTGCCTTTATTGACCTCTGTCCAGTTTACCCTCTGAGTATGCCATCTATTTTCTATAGGAAACTCCATCACTTCGGCCCCCTGTGGGGTGTCCCTGCTCATGGTTGCCTCAAATCGACCAATAGCAATCAAGGAATCAAGTGTTCTCTGGAGTTTGACAGGGCTTTTAGAGGTTTATTTAATTACCTCCTTGACCCTACACTTGGAGACTAGAAATGGGAAAGAAACTGGTCAACCCAAGAAAGGCTATCAGTCAAGCAGGTACCCTCTGGCCTCAGTTGCCCACTAGAATGGGTTTTTGATCTTAGTCCCAACCTCTGTTTCCATTGCTGTAGTATCAGCTTGTTTCCTTTTCTTCCATGGGCTTTACAGGGTAATCCGGAGCCCTTTCCCCTTTATATTCTTCCCTTAAACTTCAGCAGTCTCCCACTAATCTCCTTTGCCAATAGACAGTCCCTTTTTTCTCTCCTCCCACCCCTTTAGATCATAGTAGGGAGCAGGGAGGAAGAGCCTCACTCCTACCCCAGACCCTGGTTTCCCCAAGAAGCAGTAGCAGGGGGAGGCCTGTCTCAGAACCAAGACAAGACAGCTGCTCATTAAGGAAGCTGAGAAGCGAGGGAAGTGACTAATGGTGTCAGGAGCAGAGCCCAGCTCCAGCAGAGAAGTGAGCAACAGCATCAGAATCGACTGTGGGTGAAAAGAGGGGAGGAGAGGAAAGTCAATGCCCATAGCAGGCCAGGCTCTCCCAGGGGATTCTCTCAAGACAACACAAAATCAGCCTGATCTTTCCCCTGAGCTTTCATCCGAGAAAAGGGTACTATTCTGTCACCTTGAGTGGGGCAAAGGTGGCTGATCTTGTGTGGGTGGCTGAGACATGGATACAGGCAAGGAAGTTTATTCACTCACTCATTCATTCATATTCATTCATTTTGCAAACGTTTAATGTGTGCCTACTACAAACTGGGGACCAGCAGTGAATCAGACCACCAATCCCTGTCCTCATGGAGTTTACTTCCTCGTGCATTTAAAATCAAACTCCCTATTGTGGTGCACAAAACCATACTTTATCTCTCCTTGTCCACCTCTGCAACTTCATTTTATGCCCCTCTTCCCTTTCTTACTTTTCTCTAGCCATGAAGGTCTTCTTGTTCTACCTGAGCAAGCTAAATTTACCCCTGCCTCAAGATTCTTGCATGGCTGTTCCCTCTGCCTGGAACATTGTTCTGCTAAATTTTTCTACTGGTTGCCTTTTTCTGATCATTCAGGTCTCTCCCTAGCAGAGAGAAAATTACTCCAGGCAGTGGAGAAAACTAGTTTGAGAGTTCTAGAGTGGGAAGGTGTTGAAGAATTGAAAGGAAACCAGTGAAGCTGGGGCAAACAGAAAAGGAAAGTGATTTCCCTGAAGTTCTCCTGAAAGTCAAGCATGGGATGAAAGCTGTGATCCAAGGAGATGGATGAGGGTCAGAGGAGTGAGACTCAGGAGAGATCCAATATATCACAGCTTCAAGTAAGCAGGGAACATTCTGAAACATGTTATGATTAATATTAATATCATGAAGGATCTTCCTCTATGAAGGGTGGAGCAAGAAAGGAGAAAGTTTTATCAGGCAGTCCACACTCCAACTGTCCCTTAGGACAGTTGCCCGTGGGGTCTTAACTACCTGATGCTTTAGGCAGAAAAGCCAGCAGTCCCTGAGCGAAGCCCTGGGACAGAAAGCCAGAGGGTAAGGTCAAGGCCCAGGGGAGGAGATGCTGTCAGATGATGGGAACTGTGGGTGTGGGTGTTAGCCACAGCAGTGGCTGGTGCGGTGAGGTTGAGAGAATGTGAAGAGGTGAGGTTGAGAGACTGTGAAGTGGCATACGAGAGGTGTCTCATGAGTAACAGGAACATACTGTCAGGCTAGAGAGGAGACCAGAGATACTCAGGATGAAATATGCATGTCAGAAGGGGGTAGAAGCTGGTCCAGGTAGGCAAGAGCTCCTGATACTGGTAAAAGACAGAACTGTGGTGGTCTGAGTCCCAAGAGGCCACCATTTCTTTGTGGGGAGCCCTGCTAGGCCACAAAGAACCTCTTCATGTCCTAAGGAGGCTCTTTCTGACTTTCTTTGGTGTTACTTCATAGGCATTTTAAGTATCCCACAGCATCACTGATGGAAGGGTAAGGAGGTGGGGCATGGCTTCAAGGTGACTTGTGACTTGAGATGGGCATAAGGTTGGGGAGCATGCTCATAATATTTATCATAAAAACCTGGCCTGAGCCAGGAATGAGTATCTATTTACTAAGCATTTACTGTGGCCAAGCACATCCCAAGTGCAGGGGACAGGTGGCAGTCATAAGTGCTACTGCCCCAGTCCTGACTGAGCTCACATCCCATGACATGCAGACTTGGTAAGGTTCTGTGGCATCTCAGTGTGACACAGAACAGGCATGTGTTAGCCATGGGGGTTGGAGGGGGCACTATAATGCTACTTTGATTCCTCCTTTATTTCCCCTGTCCCTGTCCCCCCAGCCCCAACACTTTCCCCCCAGCCCCACACTGACAGCCCCAAGCAGGCAACCAATTTCAACCCGCTTGAGCTGGGGGGCCAGTTCATTTTCACTTCCCAAGAAGTTTGATGTTGCCAACAGCCAGAGGCAATGACAGCAGCTCTGGAAGTCAGGCTGCTGGTAGAATGGGTTGGCATCCCAGAAATAATTGCTTCTTTGAATGTTCTATTGGAATGTACATGCACTTCTTATTTCTTATGAGGGCCATTCCCTCCCAGGTACCCTCTTAATGTGAGGAATTAATTAGGCCTGTGAGTTGGTGGGGCCTACTTTAAGGAGAGGACAGAAGATGTTTGGGCCTCAAGGCCATACCTTGTCCATCCTCATTTCTATAAGCCACATTATTCAATCAGGGCTTTGGGAAGCAGCAATCCTATCTTTCAGGCACCAAAGCCTCAAGAACTTGTGGAAACATAATTTCCCCCAAGGTTGACCTCAAACTTCCAAATTCCTTGGAAGTCTCCTGCTGTGCTTGCTGAGAGTGGGTGGCTCTCAGCAAAGACTGCTTTACTCTAAGAATCTCACCCTTGCTGCTGCCCCTAGTACAAAGGATACCTGATTTTCTTGTTTTGAATAGGGAAAAAGAATGTTAATGATGATGAGCTCAGATTTTTCCAGGTGTGTGTGGACCCAGCCAGATGGATCCTGATACCCCAACCTGGCTTTGTCCACCAGATCTGTGACTGCACCAAGATGGCACCCCCTCTGAGGCTGGTGTCAAAGGGGAGAGGAGTGAATAGGCAGAGAGAGAGAGAGTAAAGGGGAAATGAGGTTTCATTTATCTACCTCATCTGGAAAGGTCTTCTCAAGGTCACTGAGACTATCACCCTGACTCCACTGTAATCAGTGCCTCCCCAACTCTGTGGGTCCCATCTATTTTCTAGGTCATTGGTGAGGTCAAGGGATGAGGGAAGAGGGGCTCCATCACCAAGCAATTAAGTCTGTGCCTCAGCTGAAATCTTCTGAGATTAAAAGCCTATTGACTATACTCCCTCCAAAATTATCACCTAAATCATAATTTTGAGGCACCTAAGCAAATGGTCAGGATGAGTGCAGGGAACCATGGCACTGGTATCAGAGAGAAAAATCTCCAGGCCTGGGAGTTTATACTGATGCTGCTCATAGCTCCAGCCCTCCAGCAGGTCTGTAGAAATGCTGTGCTATTTCATTCCTTTCCCATCTTGGTACAGATACAGCTCCATGAAATGGGAGGAGGACTGAATGGGCATCAATGCCCTTGTCCTCACTTGATGTGCAGGTTCCTTGAATGACAAGTCCATGTATGCCATGAATTGATTTCCTGAATGAGGGCAGCTGGGAATGAGTAATGTGGATATGTAAATAAAAGGAGCAGCATCAGTATAAACGTGTGAAAGAGGGCTTGGAGAAGACATGGAGGAGAGGCATGTATAGACATTTAGGAAAGATGTTTAGAAGAGACATATGGGTAGAAGACACATGGCGAAGCTGCTTCCTGGTCCTTGAGACAGTGGCAGCTGTTACCTTGATGTGGTACATTTTGAGTTTTGAATCTTTCCTTCTGTCCTAACAATCTGGGACCTGCCTAGCCCCTTTCTTGTGGTTCTCTGCCAGAAGTTACCTTAGATTTGTGGCAAGTTTTCAGGCCTCAGTGACCCACCTTTGGGCCAACCCTTTTTGACTACCCATGAGGGGAGTAGGTAATTTTGAGAGTTTTGCTGGAAAACTATTATTTGGAATCCTTTCTTCTCTCCCTCTATACACACCAATTCTATCAAAACTTTTTCACACTAAGAGTATGTTCCTGGGCCCTCCCTGGTGGCGCAGTGGGTTAAAGCACTGCAGTAAGAAGCTAAATCCATTTCCGCATGAGTTCCATTCCCGCCTGCCCCGGAGGTGACCAAATGGCGCGGCAGATCTCTCCTGACCCGCCCGCGGCTCCCCTCAGCAGTGTACATCGTCGATCTGCCTGTTCTGCTCCTTGTTCTATCTCTGGTGAATCTTATCACCCTCCGCATCTCTGGCCTGCTCCCCAGTTCTGTATGAATAAATAAATAAATCTTAAAAAAAAGAAAAAGTATGTTCCCTTCCCTTTGTGCATGAAGATAAGAAAGGACCCCTTTTACGGCATGCATGCCTTATCAGTTTGGGGTCCTGGGATACCCCTCATTTACATGCTAACACTCCTAATCATAAGTTCCTACTCATTCTTCAAAATCAAATTTGTGACCAAGTCACTTCTGGGCCACCCTGGTGGCACAAGGGTTAAATCTCAGCACTATGAAGCTACACACAGCCACTGCACAAAAGTACAATCCCCAGCCAGAAGGTTGACCCACATATTACAGCAGACCCTTCCCATCTTGCCTCTGCTCCCCTCCA
>NW_004567122.1:28574791-28618980 GCF_000260355.1 Condylura cristata | reverse complement strand
AATAGTTTACTTCTCAAAAAACAGCCTGATGTTGAGTAAGCTACTAATTATTATAAACTTCTGTAAAATGGGGGTAATATAGCCCTTGCATGGTTAGTGAGGAATCAGATAATGTATTTTTAAAATATAGTATAATACCTGGCACACGTTCAAGACTCAGAAAAATGACAGCTCTTGGAGTGACAATGGTAGTGATCACACCTTTTCAGTGGTCTGTTTACACATCTGTCACCTTTAATAGATTATGGGATCCTTAAAGACAAGGGCTACAGTTGTGTCACTAGTGTATCCATAGCGCCCTGACTGGCTCAGAGTGAGCACCCAATAAAGGGTAATAAATGTGAGCTTTATTATTAGGATACTTGAAATTATACTAACTGGTCTTTAGAGACCAGTCACTACCACATGCCAGTCACTGTTCCAAGCAATTTACCAGGATTATTTCATTCAATCTTCACAACAATCCCATAAAGTAAGTGTTATCCCCTCTTCATAGATGAGTGAACTAAAGTTTATCTAAGCTAGACTGTTTCCAAGACATCATCACACTGTAAGGAGTGAGTGATGGAGGCAGTTTTGAACCATGTCAGTCTGACTTCAGAGGTTTTGTAACAGCTCCATCCTTGATTGCCAGCCACGCTCTGTATTGTCACGTTCCTCAGCCCACAGGTCTTTCTCCTCAGTCTGATCACAGGAACTGGGTTTGGTCTACTTATGTAGCCCCTGACCATGGCACCTGAACCTGGCACAGTTCTTGGCACATTGTAGTCCTGCCAGTGAATTTTTCCCTAGATAATTAGATGAGAAAAGGAGAGGCGAAAGAAGAGAGGGGGCAAGGGCAGATGGCAGGGCTGTGGTTGGCAAGACTCTTTTATTGGTAGAGACCTGGGAGGTGAGGCCAGAAAAGGGCTGTGTTCGGGTCCTCAGGTTCACACAGCTTTCCTGAGACCCCTTGTCATTCCCACCACCCTAACTTCTCGCTGCCTTTGAAGGGGTGTTCTCTTGGTAACAAAAGGGCTCATGTGCTTAATTTTCCCCAGATAGCTACCCTGGGTCCTCAGGGTCCCCTGGCCTGAGTTGTAAAAGGCAGAGAGAGGTTTGGAGTAGGTAAGCGAATGTTTGATAAAAGCAAATACAGGGTTCTTTCTGGTGGCACAATGGTCTTATGAAGCTCTCCGAAGCCACTGCAGCACCAGCCAGGGAGCTGACCCACATGACACAGCAGACTTCTCCTAGCTTGCCCACTGCTCCCCTCAGCAGTCTACTTTGTCAGTCTGCCTGTTCTGCTCCCTACTGTCTCTGGTGAATTCCCTCACCCACCATACCTCTGGCCTGTACCCCAGTTCTGTAAGCACAAATAAATAAATATTAAAAAAAAAAAAAAGCAAATACAAAAGTAGGCTGAAACATCTCTGTGCCTCAGAAGATTAGACGATGGCGGGGGGGGGGGGCGGGCGGGGGCTAGGAGGTCACCCACACTCCCTGACTCAACATTCTGGGCCTGACCTCACTCAACAGGGTCACAGCCCAAAGGATAACAGCCTGGAGGGAGGCAAATCTCTGTTCCTGACAAGACAAGTTACCGTTGTCAGCACCCTGAGGTGGAGGCAGGGCCTGTGTGTCCATCTGACCTGGGAGTTGGGGGTGGTGGTTAAGGCCTAGCGCTCCCTGTTTCTTCAAGCTCCATGCACTGGCAAGAGAAAGGGAAAATTTAATTTATATTTTTCTCCTCAATTCAGAGTCTGGGTAGTTCTTTTGACTGCTTCACTGGAATATTCTTTAATTCTGAGTTTCTTTTTCTCATTACAGCTGGAAAATTAAAATCTCTCTGCCTTGGGCAAGTGAAGGCTGAGTGAGAGACGGCCGCTGCCGCCTTACATTTCTTATTTAAGTCAATTTGCAAACACCAACTGCTTTCTCTCAGGGCAGGTGACAGAGAGAAAAGGACAGGGCAGACTTCAGCCCCTCTCCTTCCCACGGCATCAGCATTAATCCTCCCATTATTCCTGCAGCCCTCACTGACCTGGCCTAATCACAAACTAATAACACCCTGCGCTTGGAAACCTCTTCCCTGTGCGTTATTTCCAGCTGATCCTCACAACAGCTCTGCAAGGAAAGAAAGCAGGTGTTCTTGTCTCAGTTTTTACTAACAAGGGAACTAAGGGCCCCACACATTTACAGATGATAGACAATCCCCTAAGTCCTTGGGAAGGGGACATGAGGGTGGGAGTGGTCGAAGTTGTGACACCTCCCCTTCAGGTCTCCTTGCTTTGGAAAAGAACACAGGAAGGATCAGAGATGCCTCTTTTAAACACCCTCTCCCCCCCGCCACCCCCCACACCAAATGGAGGCACTCAGTGGCATGATAAAAGGCAGCTCTTGTCTCTTCCCTGAGCTTCAGCTGTCTGGCACTAAAGGAGAGGTAGCCCCACATGATGCTAAGTGCCACCTTGCAGCGCCTGTGCCCAGGCCCCAGGGGAAGGAGGACAGCATTGTTATCCATTCCTTTGCTCCACTTCTGTGTTTCTGGTTCTCAGTCCTCCGGCAGTGACTGCTCTTTCCTTTGTAACAACATTCGGCTGCCCTTACCCTGCTCATCTTTTTCTGCTGCAGATCTCTCCCTGATTTGCTCACCATCAGAGGCGATGATAGGTCTACATGGGATCCCCAGAGGTGCCCCCAGAAGATCCTCTGAGAGGGCCTTGGAAAAGGCAGTCTGCAGGAGGTGGTTCTCTGAGTTCTCTGCAGCACCTTATTTTTACTGAGCATTTTGGGATGTGCAGGAGGGGCCCAGGGAGAGGGAATACCAAGGTCTGAACAGGTTCCTTTCACTGAGGGACACCGGATTTAGAATGAAGATGTGGCTGCATCTCATAGAACACCAGACTCCAGGGACACAGGCTCTGGGGAGAAAGGACTTTCACTTTTGTCCCTAACTCCAGCACCAGAGACATAGGAGCCTAAAGCTCTTTAACTATCTCATGTTTTTATTCCTGCTGTGAAATGACAGTCACTGGGGAGTGGGAACCTAGGGTCCCCAAGACTGCTCTCTTTGTCACCACCTCGAACCCAAGATCCACAGAGGAAACTCTGAACCTAATCTGAGCAGCTGAAGGTACAGGCTGAGTTATGGGGGAATGGGGGGGGTCACTTCCTGAAGTTGGTGCAGAAGGAAAGCTGAAGGAGGAAAGAGGGAAGGTGTATTTCCTGGAGATAAAGGCATTTGCTTTGCTACTCAAAACCAAAAAGTTGCATTGTTGAGGCAGGGGAAGTCAGACATATCTGGGATCAAATTTCACCTCCACTTTAAGCTATGAGAGCCAAAGCAACCCTTGGAATCTGAGTTTACTCCTCAGCTTACCAAATGGTGTTTATCCCATAGTGTTGTTGCAGGGTTGAATAAAATAATGTACATAGGATATCTGTCAAGGTTTCTGGCATTCATTAGGCATGTAGTAACTGGCTGCTGTTATTACTGGTATTCGGTACAGTTGTCTTTCATGGAAAGTTGGGACTAGAGACAGTTCTGGTTTGTACAGCCACTCTGCCACAGAGAGCATGGGGAGGATCTCCCCTGATAGAGGGTCTCTTGAAAGCCCAGCCTCACCCCTCTGGTGCCATCTTGTTGAAACAGACGTAGATGCAAAGGTTTCTATTTCCTCGGGGCAGCTCACTTTACACAGGGAACAAACAGCATCTTGGGAAATAAGAGTCACGGATCCTGGGCAGTAAAGTCCCTCTCACTGTCAGATAAAGGCTCCCCTGTTCTCATTCCTGTCAGTGGCAACGGGTGACGTCCAGGCTGCTACTGAGCAAGAGGGCCAGGCCAGAGGAAACAATGGTTGGCAGGTCAGGGCCTTGGAAAAAAACTCTCAAGAGAAATCAGAGCTGCCTTTGAAGACATTGCCTTCCTCTCTGTGCCTTTCACTCTGCTCTCCTCCCTCCCATTTTCTAACCACCCCAACCCAGCTCTAACTAGGAGGGTGGGCCCAAACTCAGCTGTCATGGGGTAGGTGGCTTATATCAAAGACCCTGGGGTTCCTCTCCCCAGGGAAGTTGACTTGGAGTATTGGGCTTCCCACTATATCACTAAGTCTGGTGGTCTCAATTGGAGGGCCGGGAAAACAGAGTAACAACCCTAAGATCTGGAGAAGGGAGACGCCCCGCAGGTTCACCTCACTCCACCTCTCATTTCAGTTCTCCATTTCTTCATTCTCTTTTGATTCCCTCCCATTCTCTTTCCTCTGCCTCTTCCTCTTTTTCCTCTCCTTATCCATAAGGTATAGGGTCTATCCCAGGCTCCCTATACACATATACAGCAGAGTCTCTTTCATTCTCTTGGTCCCTCTTTTCTCTCTGCCTCACCCACAAACAGGGACTCCTGTGCTCTGACAGAGGCTTAAAAAGAGAGCTCAAAAAGAAAAGAAAGAACAAAAAAAAAAAAGAGAGAGAGAGAAAGAGCTCAGTCCCAGGACTGGGGTAGCTCCAGGTCTTCAGGGGCACATACAGGTCTGCGTGTCATGGAGGAGGAAAGATGGATTGGCTCAGGAGCACAGAGATGGTTAGACAAATGAGAAGCAGTATTGATCAGGCTCCGGGTGACTCACCACCTCAGGGGAAGGATCAGGGAGAGTGATGTCATTGCTGGAGCTGCCAGTGACACCAGCAGATGCACCCCGTCCCTGCCCTGAGACCTCTTCTTGCCCTGCTGTCTTTTTGCCTCCCTATTACAGGGCAGTGTAGAGAAGCAGATTTCACCTTCAGTGTTATTTAGAACCACAGTTTGGTTTTCTTAGGCTGAGGCCTCCCTTCCCACATCCTCACCTCCATTTCCTCTGCTTGTCTTTATAGCTATACTAATGTGCACTGGCAACTGCTGTCTCACACATACGTTTTATATGTCTATACAGCCTATGTGCATACGTGTGCACATGCATACACATGCACACTCACACATACTCCCACCTGCCATCTGTGTCATTAATCAGGGAATAAACTGGGCTTCTGAACAGTGCTAGGGAGTTCCAGGGAGACTGATTCTCTTCGTCTCATGGGCAACATTCCCAAGCACACTTGTCTGCAGCATCTTGATACCATGTACCTCTTGACTTCAGGGGCCACACAATCAAGCCTAAGTAAATCTAGCATTTGGATGGGCATGTGTGCCCTCAAATATGTGAATTTCCAACTTCAAAATCACAGGAAATTGGCAACAGATGAGGTTGGCAGGGGACGGGGATATATGGAGGAGGACAACTTGAGAATGGCCAGAGACTTTAGAACTGACTACAAGACAAGTGTCATCATCAACCCCCGTCACCCACATACCCCCAAAATTGAATGTATCTTTCCATCCACATCCTGGGAAGAGAAAGTGTTGCATATCACTTGTTAACTAAGTCCCAAGAATCCATCTTAAGCTGGGGTAAAGGAAGGGTTCCAAACATGAGTGTGAATATTAACATTATGTAAATCATATGGAAATTAGCTGAAAGCAAAAATAAACAGCTTGTGGGTCTTGAAAAAGAACAATTAGCCTGAGATGAAGGCAGCGGAGGAGCCACAGCCTACATAATGGGGTGACGTCCAAAGTCTGGGTGGAAGAGGAGTCCAGTCCAGTCCTCTGGAGATCCTGGCCTATAATGAAATGTAAACTGTTTTGGCCACAAGAAACTGACAGGTATTTGTTCACATGCCCACTTGACATGGTGGCAGAGGTGAATTTTCTGTCAAGTTGTCGAAGTTTCAGGGCTCCTCATTTGCACAGGCTGCTTCCAAAGCTACACATCATTTTTTTTTTTTTTTTTAAGATTTATTTATTCATACAGAACTGGGGTACAGGCCAGAGATGCGGAGGGTGAGAGGACAGAGACAGAGTGGGGAGCAGAACAGGCAGATCGATGAAGTACACTACTGAGGGAAGCAGCGGGCGGGTCAGAAGTCTGCCTCACCATGTGGATCACCTCCGGGGCAGGCAGGGATCGAACTCATGATGCAGTGACTTAAGCTGTGCTTTTAGCCCGCTGCGCCACCAGGGAGGGCCTGCTACACATCATTTTATGTTCACAGTTTTGTGCTCTTTTTCTTAAAGAGGGCTCCCTAAACTGTGGAATTGTGGGATGGACCCACAAAACCTGGGCCCATCCCCGCAATGGAGAGAATAAATTATCTGTTCTTAATTTAGTTAGCAGCTTCCATTGAGTCTGTCCTCATAGTCTGCTGGGCAGCACAGAATTGGGAGGTAGGGGGTGACTTGCAAGGCTGCCCCTGGTTCCAAGACTCCACAGTTTTCTGCCTTGAAGTTGACATAGGAGGAGGAAGATGGCTATACATTGTTAAAGGAAATGTGTCCCTCTGGCTCAAATCCTAAACTCCTGAGGGAGTAAGTACATGATAACACATAATAAGACCATCTTCTAGCTCAGCCTTTGGAAGGGAATGGGTCCTTTGATCTTCCCCACTTCTTGAGGCATGAAGGTTGGAGACAACTTATGGAGGTTTGCTACAGACAAAGAAACTGAGGCTCTGAGAGGTGAAATTACAGTTAAGAACAGCTCACACTCACTGTTTCACACTGCTTGAATAGTATGTTGCAGGAACTATGTCTTCAAATAACACAGCCCACATTCAGGCCCCAGTGTAAAAAAGGAGATTGGAGAGGGGTTCGGGGTGGGGGTGATTTGCCAGGAAGAGCAATAAAGGATGGGGCCTGTAGGAAGAACAGTCCCTTCTAGTTGTCAGAGGCTGTATCATTCTCTCTTCCTGCACTCTGGGTGCCCAGGCAGACTGTACCCCCACCGCCAAGACTCTGTGTGTGTGTGTGTGTGTGTGTGTGCGTGCGTGCGCACGTGTGTAAATGTTTGTGTAGAAGTAGAGAAGTGTCAGTCTTGGGCTCTGGGGCCACATCACAGGGAGGTGAGCTATGGTGAGCATCAGGGAAGTGTGATTTAGAGTTTCATTCCCACTGCCCTTCACTGTGCTGCAAGGACAGTTCAATGTAATATATAATTACCACCACCCAACAAGGCTGCACTGTACCCAGAGCTCCCCAACCTTCCTCCCACCCCCTCCCGCCTGTCTTCAGACTATAAATCAGTTTTCAATCCTGAGTGCTACCTGTAAATGTTCAAGCTTGGAATCCTCACCTCATAATCCTATATCCCAGGGGGGTGTTCAGACTCGAGAACACCCCCCCTTTCCCCAGTCCTGAGTCTGATGTGATTTCTATCCTCTGATTGATAATGGGAAAGGCAGCAGGGAAGCTAAAATTGAGTATGGGGACTCTGGGGCTCTGGCTTGGAGAGTTGGGGTGGATGACTTTATCTACCCAAATCAGCTAGACCTGAGATGGATATTTCCCAGGCTGCAGTAGGATGGACAAGCTCAAAGCAAAAAGGCATGGAATCTGCTACTCTCCCTGGCCCTGCAGGATGCGCCACAGGAACAGGTGGGCAACTTCTCTAGAGTCACCAGAAGACACCACAGGCTGATGTGGGTTCAGAAGGTGCCTGAGCTGGGATGGACCCTCATGGTATACATTGGGGGTGATAAAAGAACCTAGCAGATACCTTGAGAACTCTGATTATCCTTTAAAAACAAAGTTGGAAGCTTTCCTTCTCCTCTCCCTGCCCTCTTTGCTAGAATGACAAATAACCTCTTCCCTGCGCTACCTGCCCCACGAATACCCTTTTAATACATCTTCCTGCTGCTTTCCTTCCTCCCCTATTCGAACACCAAATTCCTTACCATGACTTGCAACACCGGACACTGCCCTTCTTAGCCATATCAACCTCCTCACGTGCCATTTATCCCCACATTGCCTCACTTCAGCCATATCACTTTCTGCTGCTCCAACCCTGCCACAGGGCCTTTGCACTGGCAGTTCCTGCCACCTGATATGCTCTTCCTCAAGCTCCAACTCCTCCTGGTCTGCTCTTGTGTCACAACCCTTCCCTGATAACACCATCTGAAGTATATTCCCTAGGCTCTGACTCATTATCTTAGCACCCAATTTGTTCATTTTATGGTACATTATGTGAATTATGTATTACATAATTTGTAATTCTTTTGGAATCATTTGGTTTCCTCCTTTTTTGTGAAACCTAGTAATCTAGTGGATTACTAGACTGTGATTCATTTGAAGGTAGGGGTCCCAGTCCTAGAAACCACTGTATTCCATGTGCATATATCATAAAGACTCACAGTACGTGTTAATCAAATATTCTTTTTTTTTTTTAAAGATTTTTTATTTATTTGTGCATACAGAACTGGGGTACAGGCCAGAGGCTCAGGGGCGGTGAGAGGCTTCACCAGAGACAGAGTGGGGAACAGAACAGGCAGATTGACGAAGTACACTGCTGAGGGGAGCAGCAGGCGGGTCAGGAGAGGTCTGCCATGCCATGTGGTCACCTCCGGGGCAGGCAGGGATCGAACTCATGTGGAAGTGTAACAGGTACAGGTTTCACGGACTCCGCCCCCACTCCATGCTGGAACTCCAAATCCCATCAGTACCAAGAAGAAGCACGAAGGGATGTGAGGGCGGAGCTGAGCAGCCAGGTTGGGATAAAACCGGACATGTGGGCTCTTGGGGGCTCTTGGCCTGGTGGTTCGCAGCTGATCGTTTTGGCGCTCAATCGGTTTTCAGCGTGCCGGTGGAGTCCACGTCAGCAGAACTGGTAGGACATCCTAGTTAACCTGTGTTTCTCTCCCTCTTTCCCTGGGTTATCCCTTTACCTTTCTCCTTATAAATAAATCCATTATTTAACCTTTTGAAGTGTGTCCATAATACGGTTGAATCGTAAGCGCACGGGTGAAGACCCACAGACAGGCAACCCAATTCACATTGGGGTGCCCTGTAACAGAAGCAGCTTTAGATTCTCAGTGCTGTGCTTTAACCCGCTGCACCACCAGGGAGGGCCTCAAATATTCTTTAAATGAATTGAATGCATGGGGGTGGCTGAGAGGATGTTTCAGATGCTGAAGTTGACTCTACCTACTCAAATCTCATACTTACCTGAAAAGAATGAGATCACACTTGTACTCAGCATGGGGGAATTAGGAGGACTTTCAGGGCATGGTCCTTCTTCCTCTCCTTAGAATATCTCAGCTATGGTCCTCCCTGGCTCTCTTTACCAACTGCCTCTCCCCATCCAACTTCTGGGTTGCCACAAAGCTAGACCCAGCCCAAACAGTTAGCAACCTCTGCAGACTGGTGGTGGCAGAGGAAAGAAATGTAGGAGAAGGTGAGTATGTGAGCCAGGGACTAGGGGTGGGGTGGAGGGGGCAGGAAATGGGAAGACTAAGAAAAAAATCTCCTCCACGAATTATAATATCCACGAAGTAAATGCAAATGAACTGAAAGCATCTTTTGAATAAGTAGCTTTTATTGCTCTCTAATCCCTAAATGGCTTTATTGACTGCTGCTTCCTCATGGGGGAGGATGGGAAATGTGAACTCACTGTCAGGAACTGCTCTGCAGTGCCCTTGTCCCTGTGCTTTTAGATTCCAGACATGCTTCTTGTGGCTAATGGAACTTGCAGATCTCTAACCTCAGCTTCCACATTCTACTCCTCTCCCCCACCCCAGCCTGGCCTCTGTGTTTGCAGGAGGCAGCGCAGGCAATTGGTTGCTCTATCACGGGTCTAAATGTTGCGTGAACCTCCAGGACTGTAAGCAACTGAGTGGCTGCAGTAACACAGCTCTGCCGGCTCTCTGGTGGCCAGGTACAGCTGCACCTGGCATGTAAGCTCCTCTGCCAGCTGTGCTGTGTCCATTTACACACAACCCCAGGAACAAGTACCACTGTGTGTCTGGCCTCCCTCCTACATCTCCATCCACTTGTGCTCCTCCTGAGATTGTAGGGAACTGGCCTCAGCTGGGGCCAGCTTTTCAAGGACTAATGACTTTTACCAAAATGATTATGAACTGATGACACATGGAGGGCCTGGGCTCTGGAGAGAAGCCAGAGAAGAGCAACTGGGGATGACTTGCAGGCTGGCAGGGTTTGGGGCTCAAGGCCCTTGTCTCTCAGAAATTCCATTCCAGCTCTGTTCAAATTTTACAGGATAAATGGACAAGGACAAAGAAGGTCCAGGGGATGGCGGAATCACGTTATCAATATTCTCCATCTAGTCTGCCTGCCTCTTCCAGAACCCTCCATCCTCTGCTTTGCTGTCTTTCTCACTGTCCCAAAACACTCATCTTGACTGTGGAGGTGTCTCCCAGCTTCTACCCACCCAGATCCAGGCCCTGCCCAGAGCTGGAACGAGAGGGCTGCTCCTCACGGTTGGATAACATGGAGGGCAGGGACATATAAGCCTTGAGGGACCAAAACAGGAATGCTGTCCCTGGACAAGGAGCTGTCAAGGCTAATTGGCCTCAATGATATTTTATTATGGGTTTAGGGCCAGGAGAGTCATCCCAGGGGAAAGGTGAGGGCAGTCCAGAAAGCTTGTACTCACACTAAGAGGGTTCTGGGGATCCTAAAGCAGATTTGCCAGAGAAGGTAAGTGCTACTCCCTCCTAAAGGTTTCAGAGAAACTTCACTCAGCAAACAGCAGCTTGTTTCACTGGCAAGTTCCTCCACCCACTGCAGCCATTTTTCCCCAAGCTGTAGAGCTCCACCCCCTAAACAGTATGGCACATAATGAGAGCTCAATAAATATTAGCAATTGTGAATATTAGCATAATCTCCTGGTAGATTATGGTACTCTCCTGCAAAGAGGACCTCCCTGAGCCTCTAGGAACCTGGGAATGGGGTTGGGGGAGTGGGGTTCATGACAGTGTGGAGCAGGCATGGTACTAAACTGCTCAGTGAGATCATCAAAGAGGCAAGGACCCTGAGCTCTACTGTGGCTTCCCCTTACCTTGTCCCGGGGGTGTCCTCTCTCTGAGTCCTGCAGAGAGTCTTCCCTCAGCCCCAGGCAAGCCTGATGACCTTTTGCTTAAATCTGCAAATATATTCCTGGCTAGTCTTGGAAATGAAATTGTGCTCAACATTTGTATAGGGCTTTTCTGTCGCCCAGTTCTTTACAGACATTAGCTAATTAAATTGAGGATAGGGAGGGGGGAGAAAGGGGGGAAAAAAGAGAAAAAGAAGGGGGAAGGAGAGGAGGAGGAGGATCTAGCCTCTGCAGGCAGGGACTCCAGGTCTTCTGACCTGGGCGGCTCCAGTCTCATTCCCCTGTCTTTCCCCAGCAAAGTTAGACTTAGTCTACAGAGCAAGCAAGTCCTGGGCCATTGACCACTGACTCAAAAAGCAAGGAGAGGAGGGAGTTTGACATTATGTTGAGTAGATAAGTCTCTTCCTGGTCATTCTTTCTGTCCCACCGCCAGTCATATTCATCAAATGGTTCAGCTCGAAAGTGCAATTAAGTGTCTGCCCCCTTCTCCCTCTTTGGAAGAGGATGTGAAGACAGACAACAATTAGAGCCAGAGCAAGCCAAAGATCCTTCTTGGAGGGCTAAGGGGGAGCAATGCCCACAGCCTTTCAGTCTGGTCTAGGGAAAGAGCTAACTTCTTAGTACATCTGGGAGCCCCAAATTGGATAGCAGCTCCTCGCAGAGAAAGAAGCATCTGTCCCCCTCCCATCCTACTGTGCTCTTCCTGGCCACAAGCATTGAGGGGAGCCTCCCAGCATGAGTGGAATTTCTTTCACTGCCCCCCCCAACCCTATCTACTCCCCACCATCCTCAGAGTCTACCTGAGCCAGCACTGAGCTGCTCTGCAATGGACAAGAAATCAGCTCCCCCCTGGAGGAAAAGGAGAGAGACAGAAACAGGAGATACATACAGACATGGAAACACAGAGAGATATCCAAGAGAAGGGCTGAGGAGAAAGGCCAAGACAGAAACAGAGACTGACCCAGTGAAGAAATAGGTCACTGGTTTCTGACACTGTGGTAGAAAGGAAGGGAAGACTAGAAAGAGAGAAGAAACAGTTCCACATTACCAATCTTGGGAGCAATAATGTCAAGCTGCGGGGCAACCTCTAAATACCCCAGGAGGGCAGAGGACCCATTGGCCCTGGAAGGGAGGCCACACTTCCTACTCTGGCAGGGCAACATTCACAAATGCCACCTCACATATGTGAGTTCCTTAAAGGCACCTTTTTCCTCCTCTGGAGTCCTATCACGGGAACTACAGCCCTTCCTCCTACTGCCAGGAGCCACAACAAACTCCAGCCCCACCCCAAACACACACACACACACCCAGACCTACCCCTGCCCACCCTGATCCCATCTGCCTGCCTAGTGCTGATTGGAGAGTCAGCAATTCTGGAGGCCCTGTAGTCCAGCGGAGAGGGCCTGACCTTCCCTCACCTTAATTATCTGCCTTAGAAAAAATAGGCATTAAACTTCATAGAACCAATTAAAGCTTCAGGGCTAGGGCACCGGAACAAGCAGGAGTCCAGGTCACTCTGGTGACAATGGGAACCAGCTCCAAGGACAGAGCAAAACCTTACAGCTCCCTCTTCTCAGTCCCAAAGGCTGTAAAGCTCCTGCAGATGCAACAAAGCAGCGTGAAGTCAGACCTAAGGATGGACTGCCTGACTGGCTGGCAGGGATGGGTCCTACCTTTAGTGACAGGCAGACCTACAGAACCTGATTCCTCCTCCCATAGCCCTCTCTGGTCCAGAAAACCTCAAGAGCTTTCCACCAAGTTACCAAGGCAACCCCGGCCCAGCAAGATTCACAGTGAAGATGAAACGAGAGCAGACATTGGCAGCAGCCTCATGACAGGCATAAGCTTTAGGCCAGAGCAAAATCCCATGCTCCCTGGCCAGTCTGTTTCAGGATCTGTTTTCCTGCAGTTTGTGGTTTACACAACATAGTCCCAGGTGGGTAAGAACACAGCATCAAAGCTTCCCTTCTTTGGGAATGTGGGAAGGAGGAGAGGGGAGCTCTTTCCCAGCTTCCCAATTTGACAGTTATGGCTTCTGGCTTACCCCATGGAACAGGGGTACCCCTGCTTTGAAAAGGCAATGGAACTCTTTTGCATAACCACCTGCTTTCTCCATGATGACCCCCTAAAGAGGTTGTATCACTAAAGAGTCAAGAGCAGGGGCTGCTTAGCAATCAGGCAGAAGTGAGTCTGGATCTTGGCTCTATCAACTGATTTGGGGCAAGCCACTTGTCTGTCTGTTTTCTTAGCTGAAAATGGAGATAAAATGCATTCCCAGGACTTAATAATATCATATATGCTGGTATAGGATCTGACACTGGGCCAGTTTAAAAAAAATTAAAACTGCTATAATTTTATCATTGTTATTACTATTTTAATTTTTATTATCATTAAATGTGCCTCTGTTTACTCATATATAAAATCGACTATAACAAGATAAAGCATGTGAAATGCTTACACCAAAACCTTACTTATAAGATGTACTCAAAGAAAGGCTCTATTATACTTACGATTTCTACATCTCCACAACACCTTCAGATTATATACTAGGCATTCATCACTGAGCTGGCCCAAACTCCTAGTTCCCCTGGCAGTAGAGGTCATGAAAATGGAACAGGAAGTGTGTGTGTTCTGGAACTGTAGTGTGTATATTCCTAATGGCTGTGCCAGTGGGCTTCCAACTCACTTCTGGTCCAGGAATGAGTCACTGACTTCTATAACTCCCTCAATTTCTGTCTCAGGAACCTGAGGTTCCCTGAGCAGATGATGTCAGGCTAATGCCCAGTAACCTGGAAAAAGGGGGTAAATGATTTAGAATGAAAAACAGTTTGTCTCAACAGGGAGAGTCAGATGCTGGGGGAGGAGACACAGGAGAACTGATGAAAGGATCCTATGGGTGGGACTGAGACATCTCTTAAAGGTTCTTGATTTTTCTTGGTCCAGCTAAGGCCTCATTTCCCTAAAGAGATCTCAGATATGACTGAGCAACTGCTAACTGTTCCTAAACCCTCATTCATTTTCCTCCCTGAAAACACTAACGTTGTTTCAGGGCCATTACACTTTTGATCCTTGAGACCTATCAGTAGGTTGATGTGTGATATAGTCTTTCTTGTTCTTGACCCTTTCCACACATCTGTACCTTATAGGTCCAGTTGCATAAAAATTGTGCAGTGACGGGATTATGGTGATGGCACACGGGTGACTTGGTGATGGGAAACCCGCAGGGATTATAATTGAGATGAAAAAAAAAAGTACAAAATGATGTAAAAACAAACTGTTAAAAAAAATTGTGCAGTGAGTATCCCAGGGTCTCCAAGGTGTGTAACAAGCTAAAGGGTGGGCCAAAACTGTAGCTGGAAGAACTTAGGTGAAACCTCAAGGAAAATGTCTGGTGGCAGAGGGGTTAAGGACACCGTGTCATGGAGCTGTCACTAACCACTGCAGCACAAGTTTGATCCCTGGCCAGGGAGCTGACCCACATGGCATGGCAGACCTCTTCTGTCTTGCCTGCTGCTCACCTCAGTAGTGTGTTTTGGTATTTCTGCCTATTCTGTTCCCCATTCTGTCTCTGGTGAATCCTCTCACCTCCACACCTCTGACCTACACCCCAGTTCTTACATGCATCAATAATAATTTTTTTTTTAAAAGAAAATGTCTTCATTGAAAGAGTTGGGAGATATAGGGGAAACATAAAAACTATGGAATTTGCTTCTCTTCAGATTTTCAGTCAGAGAAGGCCCCCTCCTTACCTTCTATGGACTTAGAGAGGCCTGGCCTCAGTGGGGCCAGGCTGGAGGAAGTTGAGGAAATACTCTTGCCATACCTGACTAGGGTCTCGATACTGAGCTTGTTTTGCCTTCCTGTTAAACTCCTTCTTAGCCTAGAAGATTTACTGACTCCCCCCCCCAACTTTTATGTAGAAAAACTGGGGGGTATGTAGGCCAGGGGTGGGTGGAGGAGTAAGATTCACCAGAGACAGAGTGGGGAGCAGAATAGGCAGATCTACTGAAATCCACTACTTAGGGGAGCAGTGTATGAGACATGAGAGGTCTGCTGTGCCATATGGGTCAGCTTCCTGGCCCAGATTAAACTTAGGCTGTAGAGTGATAGCACCCTAGGCTACCAGGGAGATCCAAGATCTAATGTCTTAATATATCAACCCCAAAGACCTGTCAAATAATATTTGGCATTGAAGACCTGAGACTTCCTGCAGAACCAGATTCTGGGTTCTGATGTCAAAAACCCGGTCTAGGATGACTCAGATATGCCCTCCCCAGAATATATTCAGTCAGGTCTGTCCCCTCAGCTCTGCTGGCAATACAGCCTTTGCCTCCAGCCCAAAGAGATCCTGTCCTCCCTATCAGCCACCATGCCCTGAATACTCCCTTTCCTACTCCATTCCTACTTTTTGGATAGGGAAAGATTGGAGGAGCTATGAGTCAAACAAGTCAAAAGGCCAGGCTTTTTTTCCATGGCTGTATAACCTGATATAAACATCTTACTCTCCCTGTGCCCATAAATCAATGCCCACAAAGGTACTGTTACCTGAATTCCTGAGGGTAAGATGGTTTGGGGATGACTGGATGGGGGAATGAAGAAGTCTGAGGGAGACAACTAGAGAGAAGTAATAGTGGGGTCCTGAAGGTGTCCTCCTCTGGGATTTCCCTCAGGGCAGCTGCTGTATAGAAAGTCCCAGTTGTCTGACCCATGGGTTAGGAATGTACCATATCCCACCTGCCTACACAACACTCCTGCCTCCCCCATCCTCCTATTACTCCTAGATAGGTCCAGAACAGTCCCAGATAACTATGTTGGATCTTAGAAAGAGAAAACACCTTCATTATTTTTTTCTTGATAAAGAACCTAGGAGTAGGGCATGGGTAGTAGGAGCACAGATTAACCTGGAAGTAATTCTAAAGAAAATTCAACTCCTTAGAAGATAGTCAAACCAGGGTCAGCTTCTGGGGACTGGCAAGGAGCCAGAGACAGGGAAAAATTGGAGGACTTACAAGTCTGGGATCAACTTGGCTTTGACTGTGCCCCCTGGACAGAGCCCTGTCCTATTAGCTGATCTTGCAGAGGTAGATGTCAGGTTTCTTTCAGCACAGGGTGTTTCAGGGACAAGTCAGAAAAGCCAGTTTTCTCTTGTGTATGCCTCTATCTGCTAGAAAGATTACTTCCAGCTCTCAAAAAGCCTGCTCTGCCCTCAGACTGACAGGTGGGCATAACAAAAATTTCTGATGTTCTCAAATGCAGCCCCAAATCCTCTCCTGGGATGACCCAGGAGCGCCCCCTGCTGTTTGGTTTGGCTGAAGTTAGGTGGGAGGAAGAAGGACTGTTATATTCTACTTGCCCCAACAGAAAGGGGCCATTGCTTTAACATCCTCTCCAGATACTGGCAGAGCCTGAATCAGAGCTGTATCTCCCCGGGTCACCACAGAAAGTAATAACTAGGGAGAGTCAACCTGAGAGAAGGGCTACACACAGAAGCCCTGCAGCCTGGTCTCTGGGCACATGCCCAGAACTCTGGAGGCGGCCTCTCCAGCCTACAGATATCCCTGGCTTCAGGAGAAAAGTCATGTTCTATATAGCAAATCAGTCTCCTTATTAGTCTCAGGGAGATGAGACTGGGGCATACTCAGGGAATCATCTTGGTAAATTTCTGGTGGGGGAATCTGGCAACCTTCAGAGCATAGGGGAGACCCTGCATCTCCCCAGCAACTCGACCAGGTCCACATTTGCCACTGGCAGATTATAATAGTTGTCTCCAAATCATGTTCCATAGCAGTAAGCATAGGAGAAACTCAGATTAGTGAGTCTAAGTCAACAATCCATTTGCCTATAAGGTTCCACAATGCAACCCCTAGTCTTATCTCCTCTCTGAGTACTTTCTGTCATCTCTTTAATTGGTTTGAAATCTACCTTGATAAGTGGATCCCAATTTGTGGCATCTAGAATGGAGGATTTTCTTTAATATTTCCCACATTTAAGATCAGAAGTAAAGTTGGGGGTGGGGATGAAGGGAGAGAAAGGTAACTAAGAAAGAGAAACTGAGGGAAGAGGAAGAAGAAAGAATGAGTGGAAAGATGACCAAATAAGACCTAAGTAAATATCTAAGAGAAACCATCTAGAGAGGTAAGGAACAACCTCAGCACTGTGTATAGTAGCCCTGAGTGCTCTGTGCATTCATTTAATCACGCGCGCGTGCACACACACACACACACCCTTAGATTGTGGGGAAGGCCTAACTGTGGGAGGGGCAATAATCCTCTCTTGGCCCAGAGATTTCCACCTCCACCTTATAATTATCTTCCCTCTGAACATTCCCCACCCACCCAACCTCCATGTTTTACAGTTATTAGGTCTCTGTGCTTTCAAAACAGCACCCACCCTGGGACCCTGAGGGAAGTAAGTTTAATCTTCTTCCCTCCAGAGCACTACCCCATCAAAAAGCCCCCTCTAACCTCCCTTCCCCTCCACCTCTTTCATCACTGTCATAGACAGCTGCCAAAACAGCTCTCCTCACCCTGAGCTGCATACTGCAGGGGATATACCTACTTTCCAGCACTGGAAACAGCTGGGGGTGGGGATCAGGGTGGGGGGTCTGGAGTTAGCAGCATTTCCAGCAGTGAGGAAAAAAATCTCTGCCTCTCTTCCCCCTTTCCCCCGCCCCCCGCCTTAAGAAGCAAAAAGAAAATCCCTCCCAGGTGATCCCACAGCCTAGACTGACCCCAACTCTGTCCTCCCAACATAGCTCTATTTCCCAGACCTTGGAAAGTCACTTCAGGATATCGCACAGAAAAAGACAGATCCTCTCCTGGAATGCAGGGAGACAATGATGAATTCGCCCACACAGTAGCTACCCACTTCCATTAACTCCTATGTCCAAATAATATCTTTAAATCACTAAGGATGAGGTTGGGGGAGGGGAAGGCAAGTCTGTTACATCAATCTTCAGTGGGGATTCCTCCTGCAAACCTAGCTAGGGCCAGACAAGAAAAAAAACCCTGCATACATACTCTGGGGGACTTAGAGGCAAAGTCATGGAAATGAGACACCCCCCCTCCCCACACACACACACACACACACACACACACAAGTTCCTCCTGGTCCACAGTGCCTCCTCTGCTCTGCCCTAAGTTATTTTCTACCCATCCAGTTCCCCTGGGTCTTCTGAAAGATGACACAGATAAAGATTCATGTATCTCTTCCTGGAGAGCTCAAAGTTCTGGCTGCTTCATGGGAACACCCCAACCCTTCTGGCAGACAAAAGAGCATCTCCTGCTCCAGAGATGGAAACTAGAGTTGGGCAGAAATGATTACTGAGTCATTAAGCCAGCTAGGGAAGAGCTGTAGGCACAGACAGGAAGTGGGAACATGGAGAATTGTTGGTCATACAAAGAAACCCCAGCCCTTCAGATCAACCCAACCAGAACTTAGAAGTTCCAGATTTCATAATAGATAAACTTCCACAAAGGAATGAGCCCCCCAAAAGAACACTGTATAGAGATACCCTTTGCCCAAGCAAAACTCAGGTCTTGCCCTGAGACTGCCCATCTTTCTAAGCAGGCGTCTTTTTCCTAAAAACCTGCCCTTTTAATATTCAGCCTTTGCCTGTTTATGTCTATACAAAGTTCTTTAATAAACTTGCCATGTACCATTGAACAGGAAACTCTGTTGAGGCTTTTCTCAGAGGGAACCCAAAGACCCCACTCATTCACTGAACCCCATCAGCAGTAGCATTGCAGGGGACCCAAAATGACAAGGAAGAAAAAGAATAACTATTATCTATACTGCAGTTTCCAGTTTACATTTTTTCAAATTACCCTACTTCAAGCCCTCATTTTACAAATGAGAAAGTAGAAACTTGGAAGGGTCAAAGTGTCCAAAGCTACCAGTACAAAGAGACAAATCTGAATCAGCTGCTTTAAGATCATGTCCTGATATGTGACATGTCGTGTGTGTGTGTCCACCTACCCTTGGCTCTGGATCACAGGACCATCAGTTGAAACCTATAATGTTAGCCACTGCACTGCTTACACTCTCTGCTTCCAACTAAGAGGTTTATACATTTTGTGGATGAGCCAGGTGGGACCTGGAAGGCAGAAGGGAAATAGAAGTGCTGGAATTTCTCTAGGGCTGAGGAGTAGGAGAGGGCAGATGAACCAAACAGGCCATGTGGGAAGGCTGGGCCAATAGAAAAGAATTGATACAACCTGGCTTTGCCCAGCTGGTGAGCTGAGCATTTTCTCTTCCTGCATTCTCCCCATCGCTCTCTAAATTTCCTTCTTCAGATATGATTCTTTCCAAATGGGCCTTCCCCCCATGAAGGGACTGGCATGCAGAGGGATGCTGTGGGCTGATTACTGACATTGTAACCCTATTCTAGCAGTAGCAGGCTGGGGAGCTGGCAGCCCGGACCACAACAGGAGCAGCTTGTGATGTTCCTTTCCAGCAGATTGGAGAGGGTTCCCCCATGGTTTAGACCTGAGGCTAAGGAGCCAAGATAGAAAAACATAGAAGGAGGAGGCCCTCGAGCCTTTGGCCAACCAGCTGGCTTATTGGTAGCCTGGAATAGAGAAGCCTATTTGGACTCTCTCTGCCTGGAAGAAGAAAAATCAGCATTATCCAACCCCATGATTCTGATAGCTTGCGGGTTCAAACTGTTCCAGGCCCTAGAGTTGCCAGAAGTGAGAGGAAGGTGAGCAGGAACCAGTTGCTGGCAATAAATAACTGGCTCCCTCCATGCCTCTTAACAGCAGAAACTCACCTCCTTTCTCAAGTGTTTCACTGAACAGAGTATGAGAAAATATCTTTCCCTCTCAAAAGTTATCATGTTAAGAGAAGTAAGACGCAAATACTTCAAGATTAGATTAAAGATATGACCTCCTCTTTGAGGTTATTATCTGGCTACCTTTAAATGAGGTCACTCCAATACTCCCTCTGTAGATCAAAGTCACAATACCCAAACTCTTCACCAGTGAGTGCTTTAGTAGCAGCCAACACAGAACCAGAGTCTCTGAGTCTCAAAATAAATGATCCTCAGGCATAACCTAGATTCCAGGCCAAAGGCTTTTACACCTATTTGGCAAAAGAATAAAGTATAGGCTTTTGAACTTTTAAGGGGGAAGCAGGTGGTACAAGAAAGAGACTTCCATGCACAGAAGTGCTCAATAAATGTTGGATGAGAGCAACTGGTACAGAGATATGCTTCCAATGGAGGCCATCATCTCTAACTTGAGGAGAGAAAAGACTAGAGAACAAGTGAGGGGGTCTTGCTATTTCAACCAAAGTGACCAGGGGCATTATTCTGGCATCTCTACCAAAGTGGAGGTGGGAGGGCAGGGTACTGTTACATGGGTCTCCTGAACTGCAGTTGTTAGGGGGAAAGTTCCTCTGAAGGAACTCTGCAGAGTTTTGTGGACTTTACCCCTTACTCCAGTTTTCGGGACTCCACCCCCTACTCCAGGTATTGAAACTACAACTCCCAGCAATACCTCGAAGAGAACTGTGAGGACCCAAGGGTGGAGCTAAACAGGCATTCTAGGAATTCTGGAGATACATAAGGGAGCCGTGTTAGATGTGTTCTCTGTGTGTGTGTGTGTGTGTGTCTCTAGACCACGTGGCTGATGGCTGGTCACTTGATTCTTAATGAGCTTTCAGTGTGCTATTGGAGTTCCAAGTCAGCAGAACTGGTAGGATGCCTAGTTAACTTGTATCTCTCTCTCTCTCTTTCCCTGGATTCCTTTTCCTTTGCCCTTGTAAATAAACCCATTATTGACCTTTTTTTTTGTGTGTGTGCCTACAGTACAATTGAATGTTAAGCGCGTGGGTGAGGACCCACAGATAGGCAACCCACTTCAAATTGGGTTTCCCTGTAACACCATGAATCATTCTCAGGACCCCTCTGAGCCTACGTGGGCCCTGATCTTTGTCTAGACACTTCCTCTCCAGCTAGGCTGGGAAGCTGGTACAGACATTCACAACCTCATTCTTCACAGCACTGCCATTAAGGAGCCTGATTAGCAGAGCCCCATGCCGGGCTGCTAATGGTTTGGGGACATTAAGCATAAATGGTTTCCCAGACATTGGCATGAGTAGAGAGCCTAGGAAGAAACAAATATTTTAATATCAAAGAAATAGAAGTGAGAGAGGAGAGGGGGTTCACACTGCTTACTCTGCATCTGTTGTTCTCCTATATTCCACCTACAACAGTTTCTGCAATTCTCAAGTCTAGGGATCCCCTACCTGAGGAGGGGTGTGTGTGTCAGATGGAGAACAGATTTTCATTCACCAAGATATATGAGAACAGAAGAGATAATCAAAGATTTATAGAGAGGAAGTTTCCTGAGACTGCCCTGGCAAACAACACTGATGGGCATGAATTCTTGACATCTAGTTTGAATTAATCTTTTGATAAGTCAAGATCCAATTCCCCTAGTTGGGAGGGAAGATCAGGAATAGGACACCTTTAGGTAACCAAATTTGTTGCTCTAGGCCAGTGGTTATCCCAATGTGGTTATGGTCAGCAGCATTAACAGCATCTGGGAATTTGTTAAATTCCCTCAGAAATATAAATTATCAGGCCCCACCACAGATCTACTGAATTACACTAAACTATGGGTGTTAAAACCTGCCATCTTATTTTAACAAGTCCTCCGAGAGGTTCCAATGTACATTAAAGCTTGAGAACTACTCTTTGCTTTACCTCTCAAATGGAAGAAGAATGCCAAGAGAAAGGCAAATCTTTCTCTTGATTCTACAAAAAGCAACCTCATTCAAAGGGGGTTAGGGGAGTGGTCGATAGGGTATGCAACTTTCCCAAAGTGGAAAAGCAAAGCCAGGTCTTAGAGTAGGTTTCTGATCCTTTTGGGCTGTAAATGTCAGAGCAATGTCTAAGTGGTCCTGCATGAAGGAGTCTGACTTTTGTCCAAAGCAAGACAAGATAAAAGAATCATTTGTTTTTCTCACTTGCTTAGCTTTTCTGAGCTACCTTTCCCTCCAGCTGAAGTGTTCCACTCCTTCCATGAGCCTTCCACTCCTTCCTTCTACCTCCCCATGCTTTTGTCTCATTCATCTTATATCTTTTCCCCTCATTCATTCAATAGGGACTGGCTCAAACTATTTTTTTAGATTTATTTAGTTAGTTAGTTATGCACACAAGAACTAGGGTATAGGCCAGAGGTGCTGGGGCAGGGCAGGGTGAGAGGATTTCCCCAGAGACTGAGTGGGAGCAGAACAGGCAGATGGACTGAAATACACTGCTGAGGGGAGCAGCGGGTGAGACAGGAGAGGTCTGCTGCGCCATATGGGTCAGCTCCCTGGCCGAGGATCGAACTCATGCTGCAATGGCTATGGATAGCTTCACAGTGCTGCTCTTTAACACCTTGCACCACCAAGCAGGCCCCTGGCTCAAACTATTTTAAAAGAAGTCTAGCAGTGAACAAGGTCTAATACACAGGGAGTAAGAGAAAGGTGGCCCCCATGGTCTAGAATTATATAACTTATAAATGCTTCTTCATGCCCTTCGTTCTTTCCCTACGTAGGTCACAGCAGTTCATGGTAAAGAAAGAAATGACCCACTCTTTCCCCGGAATGATCATACTTGCAAAGAAAAAAACAAAGGACAAAACCTAGGCTCCTGACCAACCCATAAGTTTGCTGAGGCCACTTCTGGTCTATAGCTGATTCTCTTTTTATATCACCATACTAGATCCTAACACAAGAGGTACATGATGAATATTTGATCAATTGAACTGTCTCTATTTCCAAACTAGAACCATTACAGAGATCAAAAAATGTTCTGAAAGGGTTAGGAAGGTAGCTTGGCTCTGCTACTCTTGAGTTCACGCACTACCATCTTCACCCATTTATTCAACAAGTATGCATAGCAAAGCTGCTTATGTTATACTGGGGAGAAAGAAATGGAAAACACACAAACTATTTCAGATTATGTTAGTTGCTTTCAAGAAAAACAAAGTAGGGTGATCAAGCTAGGGATGGTGAGAACAGGGAGTAACGCTCCAAGGAAGAAGCATTTGAGTGGAGACCTAAAAGAAGCAAGGGAGCTAAACTTGCAGCTGTTGTGGGACTGTTCCATGCAGAGGGAACACTATAAAAGCCTTGAGGTGGGAGAATCGTGCAAGGAGAGCAGCATGACTGAAGTGGAGCGAGCAAGGAGAGAAGAGGTAGGCTATGAAATCAGACAGAAATTGGCAATCAAATTACATAGGACCCTGCAGACAGCAGTGTGGATTTTTGTTTCATTCTGAGGAAGAAAGGAAGTCATTAGATATCAGTAAAATGCTCTGATATTACAGAACTAAGAGCAGAAGCAGGGAAATACTTCTGAGGGTATGAACAGACTGCTAATTTCAAGTTGAAAATTCATTCTTTCCTTCCCCATTTTAGCTAGGTGCAAGGTAGCATGCTCAGACAAAGGACTACATTTCCCAACGTCTCCTGAAGCTGAGTGTGGCCATGTGACAAGTGGTCAGCCCATGTGAGAAGTGAGAATCTGTGATATCAGGTCAATTCTGCCTTCTCCTTTTTCCTTTTCCCCTTTCCACAGGCTGGAACCACAGGCATGACAGCAGCAGCTGGAGCAGCTCTTTTAGGCTACAAGATGGAAGTAACCAGTTGAAAATGACAGAGCCGTGAGCCAAGAACAGCTGGGAATCCTGATGTTATGGAGTAACCGTATCAAGCCCAGACTACTTGTATTGAGAAAGCAGCAATCTTCTATTGTGTATAAAATTCTGTGTTTCACAAACTCTGATATAGCAGCCTGATTTGTATTGTAAGTAACTCAGAGGCAATTGCTTATGCAATTAATGATGGCAGCTCTGAAGAGGATGGTAATAGTATAACTGTAGTAAGTGACCAGATTCTGGAGACAATTTAAAAAGTAGAGCTGACAGCTTATTCTCAGGAACTAGATAGTGGGGCATGAAAGAAAGAGAAAAACTATGAAGGATTCTGAAGTTTAAGGTGTTTTAGAAAAGAGCTGAATTTATTGCAGTAGGGAAGGCTGGGTAAACACTGAGTTTAAGAGAACTATGGGCAGCATTCACTTGGAGACGTCAAATAGCAGCTGGATATGAATCTAAAGTTCAGGGGAGATGCTGGGGCTAAAGATACCCATTTGGGATTTATTACATTAAAGTCCTGAGATCAAGGGGACTTAGGAAGACAAAGTAGACAAAGAATAAAGGTGTGATAACAGTGCGGGGTGGTAGTAGGTACATCCCAGAGAAAGGGAAAATGGGAAGGAGCAAGCACAGAAAACAAAGGAGGCAGAAGAACTAGAGAGGGGTGTCTTGCTGGTCAGAGTGCTGTAAGAAGGAACAGGTAGTCAGTCATCCATGTCAAATGCTGCTATTAGGATGAGTAGGAGGAGGGCCGAGAGATGACAGCTGAAGTTGGAAACTGGGAAATCACTGCTGATAACAACAAGAGAATTTTCAGTACATCACTGAGGACAAGATGAGAAGAGGAGAGGAAGAGGAGACAACTTTGACTTCCTGGCAGGAAGAAATCACTCCAGCAATCTACCATCCACCCTTCCTAGTACGGTTCTGAGCATTCTGAAGGGCATGAGGGCACTAGCAATGAAACCCTCTCCAGCGCCCTTGCCCACCTGTCTGAATAACCCTCTAGTCTCTCTTCTCCCAGATCCCCCACACTTTGAAGGCCAGACCTCCCTGCAGCCCTGCCTCTGGCCCACTGACTCCCAAGGCCGCTCTCAAGGACTCCCTGGGCAGGACAGGCAGCCAGGCCTGACTCTCTGGGATCATAATTAGTGCTGCTGCTAACGATGTTTGGCCCCTGTGGAATAGCAACCTGGGAAATTCTGATACTTCCAATTTTCCCCCTCACTGCTTTCCCAGATGCAATTTCCCAGCCAGTGCCTATGCTCCAGTCCTGGGCCCTGGCTGCCTTCTCACCAGGGAAAATTAAGGCCGTGCCTCAGATGCCATTCCAGAGGACCTAATCAGTCAGCTGAACTCATCCTCTGGCCATTATCATGGAATTATCATATTAACACAGGCAAGGGGAGGCATGATCAGAAAACCGATGGTTAGAAAGAAAGGAGGCCTTCCAGAAGAGTTCTGCAATTTCCAGCAGAAATAAGCTCAGCCACTAACTCTCCCGGATGAAGAGCTCCGCTGGTGCTCCTCTCACAAGAAGGGAGAGCCTCAGCAGTCAGAGCCCTAGACACTACGCCCCGGCATCCTAAGGCAAGGCGTGAGCAAGTCTCAGGCCCAGCTGGCCCCTGCCCTAGCAGCCATGGTCGTGACCTCTAGCCTTGGAAACTGTTCAGCTCACCGCAGTGTTCTCATCTCCCAGATTTGGGGATTTCATTGCCCCATGGGCCTCCTGTTCTCTCAAAGGGGCTGTGGTGGCCCCTATCTCTCAAGATCTCAGAGGAGAAGCCAGAGGCTGCTTTGGGGTAAAAGTACCAGGGTTGGTGGACTTGGCTTCTGCCTCAGGGAAGAAAGACAAAGCCCAGCATTTTAAGGCACCTTGCCACATGAAAGACCAACGGAGTCTTTTTTTAGTGTAAAATACATATAACACAAAAGTTACCATTTGAACTATTTTTAAATGTCAGTTCTGTGGTATAAAGCACATTGATCAGCACCATCCATCTCCCAGACTTTTTCACTTACTGCAACTGGAGCTCTATAACTATTAAACCTTATTTCTCACCAATAAAGGGCCTTGCATATTTATCTCTTGTAACCCTTATTGTGAGGTTGGAATTATTCCCATGAATGTTCAGTGAGGACACCAGGGACAGACTGGGAAAGTACTATTGCCTTTCTCAAGGACAGATATTCAAGAGCAACTGAATGCTAATCTGCCCAGTTCCAAACCCTGAGCTTCTCAGAGTTCCCCACGCTAAGCTGCCCAAGGCCCAGGGCCACTATGGAAACAGCATGGCTGAGTGACTTCACTGCCGACTAGTGACTCCACTAATGACGTGTACTTCTCAGGCAATCCCAAAGCAAGATCAAGCACTGATAGTCAGCCTTTTGACCACTTCACAGCACCCTGGAGAGGGTCTCCCACTCATCCTCCTTTAAATTGGTTCCTCTCTCCAAAGTTGACTATGTTCATTCCAGGGTGTCTGGCCCTTGATACTGTTCCGGAACTTCCCTCTGCAGTGCTAAAATAATGAAAGGAGAATGAACTGTGTGATCAGGTGGAGCTGGGTTCAGACACTGACTATCACTCTATAGTCATTTGAGTCCAAGCCTTCCAGAAAAAGTGACCCCCTCAAGTCAGCCCAAGCATAGAAAGTTAGTGCCAGATGCAGAAGAAGCCACATGGGGCTTCTCAGGACACAGGGACAGGCATGAAAGCAAGGAAGGAACCTAGAATCAAAATTTCTCAGAAACTGGAGGTCATGGTTCGTCTTCTCAGGCTACACTTTCTCTTACTATGATTCAGCCACACTGGACATAGCTGCTGTGTTGCAGGTTCAGGTTGCTGCTGGGCTCTGCTTTAGAATGAGGTTTTCCAAAGAAGGAATCTGATTGGCCCACCTCATTCTATTTTTTTTTTTTTCAACTAGGCTATAAATCAGCGGCGACAGACCAAGCCTTGAACTTACTGGCCTTGGGTCAGAACTTCCCTCTAAGCCAATCACCCAAGGAAGAAAAGGGTAAAGGTGAGTAATGGTAGTTTAAAAATTTGGGGAGGGAGGGGTAATCATTTTAGTCAAGTTTTAGACACTGTATAGTCTCTTAAAGGTGACTATGAGATGGGTGGATTAAAAGATCTAATATTCTGTATTAACTGTGTTACTTACACAAATTACTAAACCTCTCTGGACATGAGTTGTTTTAACTTCTATACGAATGTGACAATTATTCCTGTAGGGTAGACTAAATGAAAGAACAAAAAAAAGTATCCGACCACACAATAGGTGTTTAATAAATGTTGGTTTCCCCTCCCTCCTGTACTAATGAAAGACCACTTCTAGTGTTTTGGCCTTAGCAAAAAAGGAAAAGAAGAATTCCAAAATGGAGTTTTGCCTGCAGCAGGTTAAAAGGCCCCTGAGGACAAACATCGTGATCTTTTTCTTTTTGTTCCTCCCCTCTCACACCTTCACTTAACATATTTTATTCTTTCTTACTGAAATAGGTCTCCTAACCAAACACCTAGTGGGAGAGAGAGATGAGGTATCTTCCTTTATATTCCTGAAAGGCCAGTATTGCTAGCAAACCTTCTTCAAGAGCTACTGGCAAACTGAGTGATGGAAGAAAAGAAGCCTCCTGTGTCAAAAGATAAATGTACACCCACAGTTAGGAGGACACTTTGATGAAAAGCCTGGAACAAAGCAGCATTTTTCTTTGAAATGCTGAGACAATAAAAATAAAAATAGGTCTTCTCATATCTCAGGGGTCTGGGTCAGAAGACTTACGTTTCAGTGGTTAATCTATGCTCAGGAGTTGTCCTAGGTCTTAGTCACTCACTGACTCAGCAAATATTTATAAACTGTCTGCTCTCATGGAATTTACAATCTCATCAGGGAAAGATACTGGTCAAACAATCCCACTCATGAATATACAACTACACAGCATGATGAATATTATGAAGAGAAAGAACAAAATTCTAGACCATATAACAAAGATTCTGGCCTAGATTTGGAGTCAGATCATGTTAAAAAATTTTTTTTATCTTTATCCTGAGAGCAATGAAAGGTCACTGAAGAGTTTCAGCCAGGTTGGGGTATGATCAGATTAGATCAATTAAGCACAATTACTTAGCTATAATGAAAACAGATCGAAGGGGACTATGTGGAAATTCCAGTAAAATCTAATCATTGACTTTGGAAGTGGTGATGGCAGAGTTAAAAGCTAAAAAGATATTTAGGAGATAAAATTAGCAGGACTTGCTGATTGACTGAATATAGAAGGTGGTAAAAAGAGGATTCCAACTTGTATAGCATGGCAGACAGCAAGAAAAGACCACAAGGAGACCTGAGGAGCCTCTAGGCATCCAAGCCTTAGTGCTGAGCTGGCAGCTAGATGCCAGAATCTGGAACCTCAGGGAAAGATGAGAGATGAAGATAACAAAGCTGTGAGTCAGTTGCTCAGAAGCAGTTCAAGAGCCATAGATGTGTTTACCAAAGGAGAAAGTAGAGAGGAGGCCATAGATGTGTTTACCAAAGGAGAAAGTAGAGGGAGAAAAGAAAAAGACCTAGTGTCAAACCCCAAGGAACTTGAATCTAGGGCAGTGGTTCAAAGTATGCACCCTGGACCCCTGGAAGGTCTTCAAGAACATAAGAGTTCACAAGGTATTTTCATAATACTACTAATACATAATTTGTCCTTTTTACTATATTGATATCTACATAGGTGGTGTAAAAAGTAGTAGTGGGGGAGCAGCTAGTACCTTCACAAATCAAAGCAGAGGTGCCACATGTGCAGTAGAAGAGAAAGTCACTATCGCTTAGGAATGTCCTTAACAAAACAGTAAAAATTATTAACTTTTACTAAACCTTCACCCTTGAATACATCTTTTTAAGTTGTCTGCTAAAGTAACAAGTGCATACAAGGCACTTCTGCTGTATCCCAAGTATAAAGCTTGTCTCCAGGAGAAATCCTTTGTCATTGTTTGAGTTTCAAGCTGAACTAGCCTCTTTTTTTCATGGAACATCAGTTTTACTTGAAAGAATGACTAGAAGACAAACTAAGATTACCCAAATTTGACTGTCTGGCAGACAGTTCCCCAAAAATGAACAAAGTGAGCCTGTCATTTCAAGAAAAACAACTGACAGCATATGTTGCCAATGATAGAATTCAAGCTTTCAAGTGATAATTAGAATTTTAGAACACTATATCTGCCATTATGAACCTGACAGCTTCCCAATGCATAAAGACTTTTCTGGTGAGTTGATGGTGATATAATGAATGTGATTTTTAAAATATTGTATAATGAAATGTATCAACATTTGGAAGATCTGTATAACTCAGAGAATCTATACTTTCCAAATGACCAATATATGATATTACAAAATATATTCAAAGTGCAAGGCAAACCAGCAGGCTTTAAGGTAACAAAGAAGGAATTGATTGATGTGGTTTCAGATTCCACACTACAACTACCCTTTTAGAAACTATCATATGTCGAGTTTTGGTGTAATATCAAAGAAAAATATAAGTAATTTTCTGAAAGCTAAAGTATTCTTCCTGTTTCCAACTCCAATTAATCTTATTGTTACTTTCTTTTATTGAGGAAAATGCACTTTACTTTTTTCACCAAAATGTGTTAGTAAATAATGGTTTATTATTTTTCAAACACATTAACAAGTACTAGTTATATTTCTCAGTTTCAATTTTAATACAGTAAATATCAATAGCTTTAAAACATACACATTCTGAGAGGTCTTCAATAATTCTAAAAAAGTATGAGACCAAAATATTTGAGAACAGCTAATTTACAACTTACAGTCACCTTATTTGAAGAGGTTATTTTATCCATCTGTAGAACAAACAGTTTGGAATAGGTGTTCCTCCTAATTCTTAAATATCTCTCAGGAGGAGGAAGTTATGATTCAATATACCTACAAAATTTTGGAACTACAGAATTGGACTCCATTAGTCCCCAAAAGGGTCCAGGAAAAGCCTCCCATGAGAAAGCCTCAAGTCCATTCTGGTCTTGTTCCCCAAAAGAGTAATGGTACAAATAAATCAGTCAAACCCAACAAATTACTCCTTCATCAGTGTCACCAACTCTTCCCATTTTACCCTGGATTTTTCAATCTGAGGCTGGTCAAGGCAGTGCTACAGAAAGAAAGCAGGAAGGGGCAGATAGGGTCAGAAGAGTTTCTGAAATGCCAGCACATTCAATTTGTTGAGTATTTTGTGTGAATTTCCTCTTGAGTTCACAGGCTCCTAACTCAGCAGAATTAAAATGGAATGAAATAATTAGAGCAGCAGGCTGAAAAAATGTTGTGGGCCAGACATACACAGGAAATGTGGGGCAGGAGAAAGGGAAGAAGAGAAGAGAACCTTAATACAGAGAGCTAGGCAAAGACCTACCCCAAAGGTCAACACCATGGGGAAGCCTTCCCACGCTTGTAGTGCCTGGTGAGCAGCTCTTCCCTTAGCTCAGCATCCTAAGACTCGACTCCTGCACTGGCCTCACAGTCAGGTTCCAGCCTCCTTTTCTAGTCCCCTTTTCAGACATTCTCATGGGCAGCCATCTCACTTCTATTCATACTACTCATCCTTCTTCTCCTATGTCATGGGCCTTGTGCCTTCGCATAAGCATTACATTATACTGAAATAATTGCTCACATGTCTGCCTCTCCTGTGAGACCAGTGGCTCCCCAATTGTTGAATTCCAGGCATGCATCACATCCTATTCATTAAACAAATTGCCAATTCATAACAAGACTTTCTCTCATTTGGTCCCCAGGCTGATCTGATTCCTAAATTAGTAAAAACCTATGAGCCATAAGTTATAAACATAATGATGCCATTCTTGTTGTTATAACACAGTAGATTGAGTTTAGGTGCCAAAGTTTTGAGGGAAGGAGTGTGACCAGCTAAGTGATATGATTGAAGGTACTAGTGGGTGGGTTCTTTGTGCCTGGATCATGGAAATTCTGAATGCTTAGCTAAATTTGATAAAAATGGGTATCTATTTTCCATTACCTTATAAAAGATAGAGCCAGAAGTTCCACAATCTGGGGTAGCCAACTTATTTTTTTTATTTTTAAAATGATACAAGTCCTGGGGTCAGAGGTATAGAAGTTAGAGGATTCATCAGAAACAGAGTGGGGAGCAGAACAGGCAGATGTACTGGAATACAATGCTGAGGAGACCACAAGCAAGACAGGAGAGGTCTGCTGCACCATGTGGGTTAGCAATCTGACCAGGGGTTGAACTTGGTTGCTGATGGCTTGATAGTGCTGAGTTTTTAACCTCTGCACCACCAGAGAGGCCTCTGGGGTAGCCAACTTTTCCTGTTACATTTCCTGGATCTTTCTGTAGAATTGCTGTTCTCCTCCACATCAGATGATAGAACCCAGACCTCCTAGTCCTGTGGGTTCCTGGAACACTGGCCATCCCCTCTATGCTGTGAGGAAGAACAGCCTCTCACTAGAAAGCAGACTGCTAAATCCTACTTTCTTGGATCAAATCCTGTCCCCTTCTTCTATTTCTGAGTCTAGAGAGGGAAGAAAACAGCATGAGAACCTGCTTTTGTCTTGGTCATGTCTAAAAACTCCAAGCTCTCTCAATAGGTCCAATTCTTTGCATAAAAAAGGCCTATGTTAAGTGTTACCATTCAGATGAGAAAATAAATCTCTAGCCTTCCATGCACATGATTTGTTATTATTGTTGTTGCTTCTTATTTCATAATCATGAACTTTTCAATCCAGCTAGACATGAAAGGGGATAAGGAAAATATGGAGCCCACAGTCAGCAATGGCAATCTTTCTGGTATTGCCACTCCTGGATCCAAAGCACTCCATGGCTTTTACAATACTCATGCCCTCTTTCACCTTGCCAAAGACCCATGCTTGCCAGGCAATCACACAATCTTTTCAGCGCAGATAACAAAGTGGAAACTGCTTTGTGTCCATTTTCTATGGACAAAATATCAGGACCTTTATGTTTTAGGATGAAATTCTCATCATCAAATTTCTTCTGATAGGTGGACTTGGCCTCCAGTGCCACTGGCATGTGAAGTCACCAGCTTGACATATAAATCCTTGGATAATTTTGCATTCGAATGTGGGTACCTTTAAAGCCAAAACTTTTCTCCCCAGTGCTCAGAGCATGAAAGTTTCCTACTCTTTGGAACTTTGTCCGTGAACAGCTTGAAGGAAATGTGGCTGAGGGGCTGTCTATCAACAAAGATGCCCAAGAACATGACAAGGTTCCCCATGACGGTGTCATGTAGGAGGTGTGGTGGTGTTAGCATCTATAAGGTTACATGCACAATTTTTAAGATATGACAAAACACTGATGACTTCTTCTTGTGCCAAATAAGTAAACTTAAAACAAAAAACTACTACCTACAATCATCTTTTCTCAGGAAAGAATGAGTATAAGAATTTAACTACAAAATTAAAGAGAAGCAGTTTCATATTGAATACATTTAGCTTTATTTACAGGCTCACTCCATTATCCTTGTGAAATGGGCCAGTGAATACTTTAGTATGAGGTCTTGAAAAAATCAGGCTAATAATGAGCTCCTTTAAGCTCCAAGCAGTTTTTTTTTTTTTCATTTGTTTTCCAAGGACTTTACCCAGAATTTGGCTTATGATAAGTACCCATCACATTTCTGTGGAAGCAAAGAAGAGAGGAGTGGAAGAAAGAAGAAAATCTCATCTAAGTTGAGGACCATGATAGGAGGTAGATGTCAAGCACTATCATGCTTGGGACCCTGGAACAAACTATATCTCCATCCCAAATCTACTCTGTGACTCCTTTCTAAATCAAAGGAGGACTCTCTTATTGTCTAGTTTCACAGCCTTCAGTAGTGCCCCACTGTCTATGAGAAAAGTTCAACGTTTTAGCAGAGTACACCAGGCCCTTGACAATTGGTCTCCAACATCTCCTCTCCAGTCTCCTTTTAGGCACTTAGTTGTTCCTTATCGCCACTCATACAACACTTAACATGCTCCCCATTTACCATGCTCCTTTGTGCCTTTGTAACTGTCCCCTCTACCTGGAATCTACATTTTCTGTCTTTTCAGACTGGCTAATGCCCAACTCAAGTTTCAGTGTAAGTCTCTCCTTCCTAACCTCTTTCATGTAAGCTGTTCTATCCTCTCCTATCATATGGTAATTGTAAAATAGCAATTATGGACCTGAATTGTGATTAGTTCTACACCTGTCTTCTGGCAACACTGTGCCTCTTAAAGGCTAGGAAACAAGACCTTTCCCATTCTTGTTTCTCCAGTACTGGCACTATTTACAAATGAACAGAGAACAAAGCAATGAAACAACCAGCTAACAACCATTTCTTATGGGGCAGTCCAAAGTTAGAGGAAACGATGGATTAGAGGAACAAATTCAGATGAAAAGCCATCTGAGGCAATCCCATTCCCTGACAAAAACCCTAATGAATCTTTATTACTTCTAATGCCTGAAGCATGAGGAAAATTCAGGAGTCATTGCCCCCTACAAAATTACTTACACAAACCCATTCCATTCTACCAAGGAACCAAAAGAGGCCTTGGTACTCACTAAATGAAAAGAGTCGGGCTGAGGGCTTCAAATTTAGGTTTTTGTTGAAACTGAAATTATAGTTGAAGAGTGAGTCTGGGTATGTTGATCACTCCCACAAACTCAACAAATATAAAATGTGGGAAGACATGATATCTCACCCATAACACTACCCTTTCCTATGGTCTTTTTTCTGCTTGTTCCTAATTATTATTATAATTTTAATGAGTCACTTGCAGCAATTCCACAGTAGCTTGTTCCAAGTCTTTTAGGCAATAAAAAACGGGGGCATGATGTGCTTCTTGACTCATATCTTTAATAGAACTAGGAATATCTAAGTCTCCTCTGACCCAGGCTCCACCTGCCTCTGACAGATTAGCTCTTTCTTGCAGTTTCTAAATTCTGGGAAGTCAGAGATACTTGTACCTATCCAAGTCCAGGCATACTTGCAAAACCAGGAGCTGTAACTCCCCTGGAGCCTGAAAGCAATGAGGCACCCACAATGCAGCTAACTTCTCACAAATCCAAGGCAGGAGGAGAGCTGGGAAGACCAAAAAACAAAGTGCACAGAAGTTAGGAAAGACCAAGTGGGACAGGGAAAGCACAGATATTCAAATAGGACATCACTAAAGGTAACAGAAAAGGGTCACAAAAGAAAGCTGATTATGAAAAAAAGGAGGGAGAGGGCCCTTCCTGGTGGCACAACTGGTTAAAGTGTAGCACTATAAAGCTATCCGCAGCCACTTAGGACAGTTTGATCCTGGGCCAGGGAACCCACCTGGTTTGGCAAACCTCTCCTGACCCCCAGTCCCTGTTCTCCTCAGCAGTGTGTTTCAGTAGTTCGGCCTGTTCTGCTCCCCACTCTGTCTCTGGTGAGTCCTCTCACTCCCCACATCTCTGACCAGTAACCCAGTTGTTGTGTGCATAGATAAATAAGTCTTAAAAAACAAAAAAGGGCCCTCCCTGGTGGCACAGCAGGTTAAAGCACTGCACTAAGAAGCTTAAGCCACTTCTGATGAGTTCGATCCCGCCCGCCCCAGCCCGCCCTGGAGGTGACCACATGGCCCGGCAGACCTCTCCTGACCCGCCCGCTGCTCCTCTCAGCAGTGTACTTCATCGATCTGCCTGTTCTGCTCCCTTCTCTGTCTCTGGTGAATCCTCTCACCCTCCGCATCTCTGGCCTGTACCCCAGTTCTATATGAATAAATAAATAAATATTTAAAAAAAAAGAGGGCCCTCCCTGGTAGTGCAATGGGATAAAGCACAGCACTAAGAGCTAGCCACAGCCACTTCAGCACAAGTTCAATCCCTGGCCAGGGAGGTGACCCACATGGTGCGGCAGACCTCTCCTGACCCGCCCACTGCTCCCTTCAGCAGTGTACTTCATTGATCTGCCTGTTCTGCTCCCCACTCTGTCTCTGGTGAATCCTCTCACCACCCCTGCATCTCTGGCCTGTACCCAGTTTTATATGCATAAATAAATCTTTTTAAAAAATAAATAAAGGAGGGAGAATGGAGAGGTAAATGATCAGACAGATGAACAATGAAGAGGAAAGGGGCACAAAGGAGAGCAGACAATCCCACTAGCAGACATGGTAATTTCCTCAAGAGTTTCACTTTTTTTCAGTAGAGGTCCCCTAGACACCCCCCCCAAAGTACTCAATAAACATTTATTGATAGCTATACTGTTTATGAATAAGGCTTTCTACAAGAGAATCTAAGTGTCTAGCTCGTCAGACTCCTGAAACTGAGATTCTGACATTCATAGCACCCTCTAATTTTTCTTTCCATCTTAAGCTCTCAATCTTGTCTGGCAAAAGTAGAATTTCAGGTTGTGAAGAATCTTAACCAGGACAGCCTACCCCAGGGGCAACACTACTCCATGTGCTGGGGCTATGCACCCCAAAGGAAGCCATCAAGTTGTGATTTCTTACCTATCAGTAGATAACTCCCTTTGACTGGACAGAGGAAACCCAAATAAAGAATCGTGGATGAGGAAGCCTGGTCTCTGGTGCACATTCTGCCTGTCTTCCTTTGCAGAGAATGAATCTTCACAGACAATGTCTCATTAATTTCAGCACAAAGGCTGTTTTCCCAGCCGAGTCAGCCTCTCTCTGTATCTCCCTCAAGTAGTTATTGACTGAACTTGTCTCTCTCCCCTGCTCTCTTGTCTGATTTTTTTCACAAGGGAGGCCTGCAGGCAGGATTGCTCCTAGTAGTCTCTGCTCTGCTCGGCTTCTCAATGGCTTTGTGGAGGTGTTTTCAAGTTTTTCCCTTTGAATCCCCCAAATAATCTATCCCAAGAGTCACCTTGGTAGAGAGCCTAACATCTTCTAACCTCCTCTTTTATAAATTCTTACTTGATCTCCCTTTGGTTTTGCAGCTAAACCCAGTGAAACAGCTCACATTAAAAAAAAATCCTTCAGGGCCTCCCTGTTGGCCCAGAGGTTAAATCTCGGTGCTACCACCCCCACAACAGCACACTGCTATCCTGAGTTCCATCCCACATTGGGGAGCAAACCCACATGTGCCGTAGACCTCTCCTCCTGTCTCGTCTGCTGCTCCCCTCAGCAGTGTATTTCAGTAGATCCGCCTATTCTGCTCTCACTCTGTCTGGTGAATCCTCTCACCTCCTGCACCTCTAGCCTATATTCTTATATGCATAAATAAAAATAAATCTAAAAAAAAAAAACTTTCAGTGACTAGACAACCAGTTCCCACCCTCCAATCCTCTTTTCTCATCGCCAAAACATCCCAGACCCTTTGAGTTTTCAGTACCAGTCCTCTTTGAACTCTAGATGCCACATATCTAGAGAAGCATTGAATATAGTGGGCATGCTGACATCTGCTCGTCAGCAGGCCACAAATGATGGCTTCAATTTCCTTTCTCATTTCATTTATTCCCAGGCTGCTCCCTCCCTACCTTTATAAGCCAGTTCTTATTTCAAAAAGTGAAAGTAATAAAGCTGCTCTCCATTATTCATCGGCTCGCATGTTTCCTCCCTGTCACAAACCCCTCGTGTCCCTTCCTTCCCCTCTTCCTATCACCTTCCTTCCCTCCCTCTGATTTATCTCTCTCACACTTTCCAGAGGGAATTCAGGGTCGCTGACCTTGGTGAAAGTCTTACATTCCTTCCAGAGCCTTCTGTGTGCATGCTCAGGGGGCAATGATCACAGTGCTAAATCCATAATTTGTCAGATGCTTTGAATTTGCTTATACCCTCATGCCAACGGCCTAAGACATATGTCGAGCAGTGATGACCCTACAAAAATTCACTGTCCCAGAGAGGAGAAAATTCCCAAGCATATTCATGAGCCATAATCCAGCTGGAGTCATTCATTCCCATCTCAATAACGGGAATTATCATCCTGGAGCTGGAATAATGACAAATACCAAGGCTCTGACCCTGCAGGCTGGGTCTAACCCAGGAGCCAAGAATTCTGTGGAGACAGAACTTCTGCAGTTACCTGTATAGTTGTTCATCTTCATCTTGTTGGCATGCTTTGACATCCTTGAGCAGGAAATATAAAGGGGCACAATAGACCCCATGGGGAAAAATACAGGTCTTAGAGTCCATACCTGAATTAAAGGTAAACCCTGATACTACCTCCATGAACTTGGTGAAGCTTCTCTATGCCTTTGTTGTAAAGTAATGGTACTTCTCTGGTTTGAAGGATCAAATGAAATCATATATGTACAGCATTTAATTCAGTTCTTGGTACATGATGAGCACCAATAAAATGTTAGAAATTATTATGATCACAGACAAACAGAAACCATCAGTAAGTCAGATAAATTGTTTAAACCCACTACAGGTTTTTAAGTAAAGTAATAGAGTCTTACTATTTTTTTTAAAGTATTACCTCTAGAAGTTGCTTTAATGAATTGCTAGAAAGGAGTGATTTATAAGTACCATATTGTTGGAATGCAAATAAGATACTTCAAGGAAGTGAAAGTAACTTGTTTCCTTGAGTGGGATAAACATTCCCCTTGGGATCTTGCTTACAAACTCAAATATTTTGTAATCCAATAATGCTAAAATGAACTCCGGCCCAGCCCTTACTTAGGTGAAGTGATCACAAAACAATATTCCTGAGCTTTTGAGCAAATGAAACTTGTTACCCTATGAAAGAGGAGCCACGGCTGAAATGAAATGCCCTAATTTCAAAAGGACAAGGGAAAATGTCAACTTTGAAGCTTTTCTTTTTACACATTTTTATTCTACTGTTATAAAAATATTGGGTAGTAGCCAACCTACTGCACAAATACAGTCAATTTTCAATTATTTATGTGTGGGTTATCCAAAGCAGCTATTTAACCAATCCTGGATTACCTTCTTTCTGTTCTACCTACCCCTTATCTTTTACTGCCCCTCAAACACACATACACACACTCATAGACACACACACTTACATATAAACACACACACAGAGGCACACCCTGCATCGTTCTAAAGCAAGCAGAGCCCAGAACTGCCTGTCCTGGTGATTGCAGAAAATGTTGGTACCTCAGAAAAGCATCTTTTCCTCCCTTCACTGTAGGTCTCCCTTTCGTGAATATCACAGAGGGAGGGAAGAGAATGGAGAAAGGAAGGAAAGGAAGCCATGGTATATATCCCCAAGCTCAGCAGTGCAGGCAGTGAGAAACAGAAGGCTCCTGCTCTCTCTGCTGGCATCTCTCTTGCCATTTTACTGAAATTTTGGGGTGTTTTTCTCTCTGCGGCACCCACGCTCCCTCCCTTTCTGCCAAAGCTCCTTGTTGTGACAGAATGAGAGGAGGGTGGATTGGGGGAGGGGAATACATCTAGGTAGTTTAAGGGCTGAATTACAGCTCCCCCTCCAGGAGCAGGGGTTGGGGGAGATTAAACTACAAACAAACGGAGAAGTCCCCTTAGTACTGAACTTGATACATACTGAGAGCATCCAAATATACAGAGCTGTACATCACCCCCCAAACACACTCACATGCACACACAAACACACGCGTGAGCACACTTGGCAGGCACAAGCATGCATTTGGTAACACTCAGCAGGAAATCCCATGTCACTCTAGCGCAAATGTGCCCACAGCGAGGTCTCCTCTTTTGATTCCTCCCCTCACCCTTCTAATGGGTCAGAGAGTTCTGCTAGGTGCTGGGTTTAGACAGTGCAAGAGAATGGCAAGTTCTGAGTACAGGGACTTAGTGATCACTCAGCACCACAGAGCACTACTACCATCAGCAGCAGAGCAAGCCAGCTGCTCTCTCCTCCATAGTCTCCACTCAGTGCACACATGGGCTCCCTCCCAGGATTCCAGCAGCACAGCCTGGAAAACACAGACACAAGTCCTGCTTAAGGGTAAGAGAAAGTGTGGACTACAACCTGTAGGTTGGGGTTTCCTCACTCCCCTCAAGCTCAGTGAGGGCTTGTCTGAGGAAGATGCCTTTTACCTAAAGGAAGGAGAAAGGATTCATGAATTCCCAAAGATCCAGGAGAACCTGCTACTAAAAGCGGCTGATACATCCTAATACCATGCTGAAAGATAGAATACCCATCGTGGCAACATTCAACCCTGATCAGGAAAGTCAAAAGGACATTCTAAATTGGGTGAGATGAAGCTTTAAGAATAAGTAGTAACACCTTGTCCTTCTGAACCATTGCAGGGCAAGTGCAACTGCTTTCCTGTCTCCCTTCTTTTTATTAGGCACCTAAATTGCTCCTTGTGCTTTATGTATTTCATATTATTTTAATTTAAGTAACTCCACAGGGAGGCAGTTAAGAAAGCTTGAGGTGCAGAGATTTTACATGACTTGATCAAGATCATGCCTCCAGCAAATGGAGGAGCCAGTATTGCCACAAACCCAGGTTACTCCAAAACTTTTATCTTTTTCACTGCTTATCAAGAGCATGCCCTGGGAATCTCCCATCTTCGTCTGAGTGAGTGTGAGACTCTTTCTGGTAGTGAGCATAGTATTGGAGGAGGAAGACAGACAACCTCCTGGCAGAAGAGCCCTCCCCTGGGTAAGCAGTACCCTATGGCATGGGTGACTGATCCATCGAGAGCTATGGCTCTTTTAGGGTGCCACACTTCCTTGGCCTACATGTTGTATGGCTGCAAAAAGCCCAGCCCCGGACATGCAGAGAATGTGTTGATTCAGAAACATTTTTTAAATTAATCAGCACATGGTGATGCAGGCTGTTTGTTCAGGGCAATGTGCCACCTAAGTTGTAATGTGCCAAGCTCCTTTCTTTCCTTTCCCCAGCTCCTCCCCTCCCCAAGTCCTGGCTGTTACCCAAGTCATCTGGCAGTGAGAGTTCATTCTGTCATCCCTTAGGGGCAACTGTTTGCAAAGCTCAACTTGCCAACTGAGCAACTTCCCCAGGTGTATGTTTTTTCTTCTTCCTAGACTGAAAAAGTAAATTCATTGGTTTCTCTACCTTCTGGAACATGTCCTAGAAAGTCAGGTACCCAATTTTGCACTTACTTTCAGACAGCAGGCTTGAGTAGCTACTCCTTGAGGCAAGAACTAAGGGTTAGGCCTTGAGGATGACCTAATTTCAGGTTACCCCTCTCAGTGGGGCTGCCAACAAAAGCTTATCTCATTTTATCGCCTTTCAAATAGGGTGCTCTTCACTTCAGCTCAGATGAACATAATTCAGTGACAAGTCAGTCAACAAGTGTTTATGGAGCACCTATTCTAAGCCAGAAACTGTTCTAGGTGCAGGGAGGTAGAGGTAACAAGTAAAATAGCATCTGCCTTCATGAAACTTACATTTTAGTACAGGAAAACTGGTGAGAAACAAGTAATTAGTCAGTGGATGAATAATCAAATAAAATGACATGATAGAGCAAAGTATGACCCATGGGAAAAAAACTGCCCACTGGCAGTTTTGTGAATAAAATTCATAAAATAAATAATGCCCCATAGTGGATACCCACTGGCAGTTTTGTAAATAAAATTTATAAAAATAAAGAAAGAGTGCTCAGCAGAAGACTAACTTGTTTTTTCTCTTTCTGATTGTATTTTGTAAAAGAAGGTTTTGAATAGATAATATATTCAGTGAGTCTATATTTAAAAGAAAAAACAGAAAAGAATATGTAGAAAAGTCACTCTCCCAGCACTTTTTTCCAGCTATCCAGTTTCCCTCCATATAAGCAACAAATGTTAATTACTTGTACATCCTTCTAGAGACATGTATTCATATAAAAAGCAAATGCAAGTGTATAGTCTATATTTCCCCTTCAGGAAGCTATTTTAAATTGGGAGATCAGGAAAGTCTTTAATTTAAGCTAAGTCTCAAATGCTATGAAAGTGCCAGCCAGAAGATCTCTGAACAGCAGCTCCAAGTTGTGGGAATAGCTAGTACAAAGGTCCTAAACTAAACCAGACATGGCAGATGCTAAGATGGGTAAAGAGGTTCATGTGTTTGGGGACACAATGGCTAGAGGGTACTGATTTGAGATAACCTGAAGAAAAAACTAGAAAGTTGAAAGAGTCTCCTCTTAATGTCCATCTATTCTTGCTTCTGAGTCTCCACTCTGGAGCAAGTGCAAAGACCTTCCTGATAATTAACACTAAACTTCCTCCTTCTCTTCAGTCTTAAACAGGGAACACTCTGTTTTTAAATATTAGAATTCAGGTCTCTCCCTGGTGTCGCACGGGTTAAAGCACAGCACTATTAAGCTATTGTGGCCACTACAGCACCAGTTCATTTCCTGGCCAGGGAGGTGACCCACATGACGTAGCAGACCTGTCCTGACCCATTTGCTGCTCCCCTCAGCAGTGTTTTTCAGTACATCTGCCTGTTCTGTTCCTCATTCTATCTCTGGTGAATCCTTTTACCCCACCCCTTACAGCTCTGGTCTGTACTCCAGTTATGTATGCATAAATAAATCTTTAAAAATATATTAGAATTAATCTGCATATGCTGTATATGTATGTATGAGCATGAAGAAAGGTATGGAGCAGGACAAGATACAGGAGGAAACTGGGTTTAATTAACATGATTAGCATTTCTAGAGGCAGGTCCTACAATCAGAATTGTGTCTAGTAACTCATAAAGATGATGATCACCTAACTAAGTAGAGCACATGGGTCTTTTCCTGGTGGCAAAGATGGTGATTAACTGACTCCTCGCCCAGGGTTTTGTTCTGCAAAATGTAGGGAATTCTCAATTTAAGTGTTAGCATTTGGTACACAGGGTTTTGGGGTTCCTCTGAGAATGAATTCAGCAGATTCTCCTATTCAGTGTTTATTAAGAGAACGAGAAGCCTATTTTTTTGAGACCAAGAGGTATCCTGATATCTTCTTTGGTAGGATTCATTTCCTTGTGGGATTTTATCTTTTGTGGAGTTTATTGCATTGGGATCTAGCTAAGTCAGTCTGTAAAATATGACAATCTTTTCTGCCCCCACCTCTAACTGGTAATTTTTTTTTCTATGCCCACCTCTGGCTGACAATACTTTCTGTCACCATCTTTGGTTTTTGACCTTGTGAAAACATCATCCTAATTTTTTCTGCTCTAAGCTTCCATCAAATGCAATAGTTATATGACCAGAAATATTTAATCTGAGGTTTTCTATGAGTACCGACAATGTTCAGTATCTTGGGAGAGTTAAGTGGGGTAGAGCACCCAGGCCCACCCTGAAGGAATTTATAATCCAACTGTTGAGAAAGAACTTGAACTTGTAAAATACTGGGGGTGAGGGGGGTTTAACCTAGATGACATAACTACTTTAGAGAAGCTAAGAACCAACATAAGCAAGAGCTGTCAAAAAAGCACTTTTGTGTATCAAAAAAGCAGGAATTGTGAACCTAGTCTTAAAGGACAGATGTGATATCTTGATTGAAAATGAGATAATGTGGTTAAAGAGAATAGCATAGCAAAGGGCACAGTGACCACTCCATTACTGGCAGTGGTGGCCTCTTCCTCGCTTCTTTTTTCTCCTTCTCTTCCTCCTCACAACCCCTCCTTCTTCTTCTTCCTACCTGCAGTTTACAACATACTTCTTTTTTTAGAAAATAATTTCTTATTGATTGATAATTATAATAAACCTGTGGTTGGTGGGGTGGGTCTTCTGTTATCATTTAACAGGTAAAGAAATTGAGGCTCCAGGATAATTAAATACACTGCCCAAATCACAGAGCAAAAACAAAACCCAGGTGTTTTGAATCTACATAGCACAGGCTTCTCTCACTGTAGGAAGAACAGCAGGCAATTCAAGTAGGCAGAGAATCAGAGAATGAAGCAAGGAACTTTGCTAAATTGATTGACACATCCGTTGTAGCAGGAGCTCTCTCTTAAAAGAGCCTACATGCTTTGCCTGCTCTTCTAGATAGGTCTCATATTGGCAGCCCACAAACCCTGGCTCAGGAAAAGGAAAATAGTATTGGTAGACAACCTCAACAGTCAGTAAACTGTGAACAAGAAAAATTCGCCACTGCAGACCTACACACACACATCAACCTGCAGGCTGTCAATGCTAAGTTACTAAGCCTGAGGCCTAAAGTAAATTAGGCCATGTCTCAGAAAAACAAGGTTAGGATACTCAGATTAAGTACTAGTATTTGTGTAGGTTAAAATCCCACCTACTGTTCACAAGTCCTTCCTTTCTCAGGAGCCTGCTGAGGGACTGAAAGGGTTATCTTCCACACCCTTCACTCAGACCCACCTGAGCACACTGGCCCTGTCCAGTCACTTCCCAGAGGGTCCTGCCTGAGCTAAATCACCTATCCACTGTCTATCAGAGCCAGCTATGGGGCCTGAGGCCAGGGGCTTCAGTGGCTGTCTTTTGAATAAGGCTGCCTTCCGGGTTGCCCCTGGCAACCAAGCTGCTCCACTGGCAGGCATCTCTTAGAGGAGACTTGGGAGCTGGGGGTCGATGAGCCATGGGAGACAGGAAGGAAGGCAGTGATTGTCCTCCCTTCCTCCTTGAAGCACTGGACTCCCCCTCACATGCTTTCCTCTTGCCTGTATTCCCCAGGGCAACAGGATCAGCCTGAAATTTTGCTGTGAGGACCAAGAGGTTAGGAAGAACCCACTCTGTTTGCCCTGCAGCAGAGATCTGCCTACCCAACACATTCTTGATCAGTTCCTGACACACCATATGCCCTCAAATGACTAATATTTTTTCACCCTTAAAGCTTCAACATCCTATTCTCTAGAAAGCCTATCTTGCCTCGTGAGACTCGGCCCATGAAACCCCCAGCATCACCCTACCACAGTACATCATCCTGTCACATCTTTTTCTGTTTATATTAGCTTCTTGAGATTATAGTCTAGGCTTTGTTTCAGCACAGGACCTAGCACTAAAGAGACACAATATAAATGCTTGTTGAATAGATAAATGAATAAATAGGGAGACAAAATTCTGACAGGAGGAAAGAGGAGAGGTGGGAAGGAGCTTTTCAAACTCTGGCTGGAGGAAGCAGCTCAAAGAGCAAGCAGCAGGCAAAAGCACTAGGGGACTCTAGAATGATTTGGCTTCAGCTGGAATGAGAATATGAGAAGGGAGAAGGAAGTTGGGCAGAGACCATCCAGGACAACCTCCAAAGCTTAATATACTTGAGACAAGAGAATGACAAGCTCGAAGTAGTATTTTAGGAAGACAGATCTGGCTAGGTATGTAGGATGGCCTGGAGGGGAGAGCCAACTGGCAGGGAGACTAGCCAGGAGGCTGTTTTGACAGTCTAGACTTGATGCATAAAGGGTCTTAGACAGGAGCAGTGACAAGGGAAATAAAAGCAAGATATAAACTACCCATCTCTCTTACATAGCATCTTCACACAGTCAGCCGTGGCCTGACCTTGGATAATTAGCATCCTGTGGTTGCCATCCTAACTGGCTGGCCAAGGAACACTTTGCTCTTTGTAGACATCTTAGCTACTATCCTAAATCCAGCTGTTACCTCAGAGTAATGAAGAAAGGGGGCTGGGTGGCAGCAGAAAGGTGGGTACATTTAGGAGAAAATTTCCTAAACCAGGAATCCAGGGAGAGTAGTCCACTGCATACTGGTAGGCATGGTGTAAAGAAAAGACGAGTTTGCTCAAATAATTTTGGAAAACTCCAGATTCAACAAAGGGGGAAGCCATTTCTTTTTTTTTTTTTTTTT
>NW_004567122.1:28550584-28574691 GCF_000260355.1 Condylura cristata | reverse complement strand
ATTCCCTCCCATCAAATGTGTTGGAAGGAAAGTTATAGAAATTGGAAAGAGTTATTTAAGTTCCCTTTTCACCTCTAGCACTAAACAGAGATACCTCTCTTCATCTCTCCTTGCCCTACCACACACATACTTTTCCAGATGCCTACTTTGATTCATATAGCTTTAATACATTCCAGGGAGAATTCGCTCAGAAGCCATTTCTTTAGGACTTCAAGGGGGGAGGGGGCTATATACCCCCACAGTGTTTATCAACCTTAAATGGCAAAGGAGCCTTTTTCAAGCAACACCCATTTACAGATCCTAAGAACTCTCAAAACAGCTGAAAACTCTGGAATCAAATTTGTTTGCCTTACCTCCTGCAGTCCACGTCTGGACTACAGATGTGGAACATGCTGCCTATACACCCACTGCCTCTGTCAGAGGAGATGCTTTGCCGACAGCCCTGCCTCAGAAGCAGTCCTGAGATGCTTACAAGCTCTGGCCTGAAGCCAGATTCAAATCCCAGGTCTGCCACAAAATAGTCATCCAGCCTCTTCATGCTGCAGTTTCCTGATCTATACAGTGGGAGAACTGTACAACTGACTTTGGTGGGCTTGCTTGGAGGATTATGCAAGTGAGATAAGCTATGGAGAGCACTTGTACTGTGCTTGGTGCCTAGTCACCCCACAATAAATGTGAGCTGGTCTTTTATCTTAAGTAGCCAGATATTTTATGATGACAGTCCAAACCCCTCCCCCCAACTTGAGTCTTAAAATTTTTTAAAAGATTTTATTTATTTATGCATCTAGAAATGGCATACAGGCCAGAGGTGCAGGGGCAGCAAGACGATTCACCAGAAACAGAGTGGGCAGCAGAACAGGCAGATCGACAAAGTACACTGCTGAGAGGAGCAACAGATGAGACAGGATAGGTCTGTTGCGCCATACAGATCACCTCCAGGGCGGGAGTTGAACTCGCACTGAGGTAGCCACAGTTTGTCTTGAATTCCCAGTGCAGCACTCCAAACTGATGCACCACCAGGGAGGGCCTGGGTCTTTTTTTTTTTTTTTTTTAATTACGCCCACATCCCAACATGATTCTGGCTGGAGGCAACCTGGTGAGGTCTGGTATGAAAAGACGAGGAGGTAGATTTTGGGGGGAGGCAGAGGGAGGATCAGGAATGGAACACAGGACCAAAATAGCCAAGTTCTCAAGTATCCTCAAGTCTGACTTCCTGGCTAGGGTATTACCCACAAAATACTTCTGATACCAAACGTAGGTATTTTCAATATACATAACCAATAACCAGTTCTCTAACTCTCTGGACACTAGCTGGCTATCAAATGCAATTTAATGCAACTCTGATGACTCTACCTACCAGAGGTTTTTTTAGATTTCACAGGTTAAGGGTTCAGTCCAACAATGCTTAAGAGCTAATCACCAGTCCCTGGTCCCCTATGTATGTGGTAGACAGGATACACATTGGGGATCTCCCTGACCTCTCTCAGGTTGCCAAAACATCTCACAAGCCTAAGAAAAGCACTTTTTTTTTTACCTTTATTTTAAGGTTTATTTAAAAGGTTACAAACAAACAGCCAGATGAGAGCTGGTCATCTGATATAGGGTGAGGTCCCGAAGGATCCCAAATAAAGATGCTATCTCTGTGGCTTGGGGTATATCACCCCCCTGGCACATGGATGCAGTCACCAACATGGCAGCTTTCTGAATTTTGTCATTTAGCGGCTTTTATGGAAGTTTCATCACATAGGCATGATAATTATTTACTCAAGCTCTAGCACCTCTCTCCTCCGCAGAGGTCAAGGGGAATGTGATTGAAATTTCTAGGTCTAATCAAGACCTAGGTTTTCTAGAGCTATCTAGAATCTCACCAAGGATCTCCTTACTAGACAAAATAGGTTCCTGCCACCCCAGAAATTCAAAGGGATTTCAAAACCCTGTGTCAGAAATGTAAGACAGTGCTGTCACCTCCATCACTTAGGAAACCACCTTGGTTTTAGGAGCTGTCAGAAAATAGAGACAGCGATCAAGTATGTACTTCTTATTATGCCATAGGAGCCAAGTCAATAGGTTTGCAGGCTGTTACTGTATGACTAAGAAACTCATGTCAACATCTACCATGACTACAGGGGATATCGTTTCACTGCATCTTTTATTCTCTCTTCATCTCTCCTTGCCCTACCACACACATACTTTTCCAGATGCCTACTTTGATTCATATAGCTTTAATACATTCCAGGGAGAATTCTCTGTATCTGGAAGACAGAATGAAGGAACAGGAAAATAATTCTTTCCACCTAGACGCATTTTTCCAAAGAGCTTTTATGCACATTACCTTGCTTCCTTTTGATAACAGACCTCAAGGAAGGAACTATCCCCATTTTAGAGATTAAAAACTAAAGTTTAAAGAACTCAAGTAATAGCTCAAGGTCACACAGTTACATGGGTTAAAACATGTTAACTAGTGGCCCTCCCTGGTGGCGCAGTGGGTTAAAGCACAGCACGAAGAAGCTTAAGCCACTTCCGCATGAGTTCAATTCCCACCTGCCCCGGAGGAGATCCACATGGCGTAGAAGACGTCTCCTGACCCACCCGCTGCTCCCCTCAGCAGTGTACTTTGTTGATCTGCCTGTTCTGCTCCCCACTCTGTCTCTGGTGAATCCTCTCACCCTCCGCATCTCTGGCCTGTACCCAGTTCTGTATGAATAAATAAATAAATCTTTAAAAAAAAAATGTTCACTAGTACCCTCTACTCTGGTCTTGCATCAACCAGCTTCTTTTCATTCAGAACTAATTTTTGAATGCTGGGACTTACTTCAACTGTCTTCTAACTTCCCCTCTCTGCACCCACCAGCATTATCACATAATCTCTCAGAGGCCACCCTTAAATTCCCTATGTTTTTATATTCTATATTCCAATACCCACAATTGCTTTGTTACAGGGGGAAAGGATATGTTCCTTCTCATCCCCTTCCCATCCTGAGGAGATGACAGTGCAGACAGTTGACCCCCATTCTAACCTCGCCAAATGCTACCCTTCCCAGCCCCACCTCAGTTATCAAAGTCTGAGCACCTAACTCACAGACTAAGAGAACAACACAAAATACCCCATAGAACCAAAAGGCCACATAGAAGATTTATAACTAAGTAATGGCTCCGGGAGGACATGAGGAAATAGCTAAACTTTTGCAGTTTCCCACAACACACACACACATATTCAACTCTATCATTCTTTTCCTAACTCCCTCTGCCCCTTCCTCTCCCCCTCCCCCTTGCTGTTTCCTCCATCCAAGGAGATGTTAATAGTCATCTATTAAATGCAGCAACAGTCATAGTATTAGGCTGACTGGGCAGAGGGCCTGAACCCATTTATTCCAAACTACAGCCCCATCACATATCTCAGGTTTTTATCTTCTCATTGCCACATTGTGCCTAAACCAGGTCATTGAAAGCCAATTCTTAGTCTGAGAGACCACATGATTCCCTGGAGCACACACTGATACTTACCTACCTACCAACCACAAAAGTAGCATGTGGAAAGATGGTAGGGATGGAAGGGGAGACACTGATAAATGTAAATCAGTACACATCTCTCAAAGCCTGCCAGTGTCCCAGAAAATGTCACTTAAAAACCCAATTTTGGAATCTTTCTCTGACATTTGTCCATAATTATGACAATTTACTATAATGTCACAAAGTCTAATAGCAGCCCTCAAGAGAAACACTGCCTGTTTCTCAAGACTTTGGCCCTGAAACAAGCATTCAGTCTGTCATGGCTATTAGGTATCCACCCTGTTCTTCATCACAAATTATTAGCAAGTCAGATACTTTACACACTGACTAAAGGAGAGACAACTAAATAACAACTTTAATTATAATATGAGAAAAGCCCAGCATATCCGTTGTATGTAATCTGGCAAATTGTGGGAGCATAGCTTGGTCAAAGGGTAAAACTCTGACTAAGCATAGCTGTCAGTCTTCAGCTCTTGGTTCTCCCAGCTTTCTATTTGCTTGTAATTCTTGGAAAAAAGCATTCTACAAATATTTTTAAAGATTTTTTTTAAAAATTTAATCATAAAAGAACTGGGGTGCATGCCAGAGATCAGGAGGATGAGAGGATCCACCAGAGATAGAGTGGGGAGCGGAACAAGCAGGTCGCTAAAATATACTGCTGAGGAGAGCAGCAAGGGAGATAGGAAAGGTCCTCTGCACCACGTGGGTCAGCTCCCGACCAGGAATCAAACTCAGGCCACCACAGTGATAGGGCTAGGGCTAAGACTCAACTCCTAGCCACCAGGGAGGCCCCTTGATTTGATCAATTTCTTAAACTAAACTCTCCTTCACACCTGAGTCTATCAATAATGTCTTTCATAACTGACTTGTGAACTTTAATTTGAGTTTCTTAAGCAAATTAATTTGCATGAACTCATTGTACTCCACATTCAGAGAATAGACAATGTGGTAATGGACACGTGTTCCTTCTCATGTGTTACTTCCTTAGAGGATATTTCTCTTTGCCATTCCCTCTTTATTCCAAGTCTGACAGGCCACATGCTGATGGATGGGCAAGATCCTCCCCCTAACTTCAGGGTTAAGGACAAGCTCATCCAATCACACAACATACTTGGGCACAACAATTGGTCCAGAGACATACAATTCAAACCATGCCAAGTCACAGTTTTCGCTTGTCTTTTACAGTAGCTATGGGAAAAGACATATGCTCTCTCCCTCTGAAATGGTAAGTTCTCTGGGGAGCACATGTTTAGTGCTGCTGGTGGTCATTTGTCTGCCATGTATGGAAAGCCCATCTAAGAATGTAGCAATATAGCAGCAGACAAAATAAGTGATAGAAATAGTCTCCACCTTGGTGGGTGCATCTACTGAAGTCATGGATTTAGCCTTCCTGAAACAAATCTATCCTTTGCTGGAGATGTTATTGCTTTCTTTCAGTTGTCTGAGATAAAAATCCTTATACTACCTCTATTTTATTCCCTCCCATCAAATGTGTTGGAAGGAAAGTTATAGAAATTGGAAAGAGTTATTTAAGTTCCCTTTTCACCTCTAGCACTAAACAGAGATACCAAATTTCTTGAAAGCAAGGGTCAGGAGCCACTCTCATTCACTTGGGTTGTCGGAAAAGTCATGACATAATTTTCTGTTTTTCAAGCAAAAATGCATCCTGAGTTTTCCGACAGCCCAATAATGACTCTAGAAAGTCCTTGCTAAAGAGTTATAGTCCTGTGCCTTTGGGGGAATCTTGCTAAGAATGTACTTTGCTTTCTCAAACATTTTTCTCAGGTCACTATCAAAATTGAACGGCCAAGGTATATCAGTATTGGCATGTCAGGATAGAGTTCTCGCCTTTCATCTATGCCATCCTTTCCCAAACTCCACTGACAGGGGAAGAAAACTAAGCTTTAAGCTCTCCCTGGTAGCACAACGGATTAAAGCGCAGCACTGCAAGCTAGCAGCTGCTTCAGTTCAAGTTCCATCCCCAGCCTTGAGGTGACCCACGCATGGTGTCACAGACCTCTCCTGTCTCACCCACTGCTCCCGTCAGTAGTGTACTTCATCGATCTGCCTGTTCTGCTCCCCACTCTACCTCTGGTGAAGTCTCTCACCACCCCTTCACCTCTGACCTGTACCCCAGTTCTGTATGCATAAATAAATAAATATTTAAAAAAGAAAACTAGGCTTTAAGAGATTATCAGAAACAGTAAGGACTTCACTTGTCATTGCCAAATTTCACAGATCCAAATGTGTAATGATGAAGCCTGATTTAGAGACAAAAGTAGGGAAAGTAAAGAGGAGGAAAAGGAAGAGGGAGGAAAACCAAAGGGAACTATTACAAAAGGGAGAAAAAGAAATCTCCCAAGAACAAAATAGCATCCGACCAACAGGCAGAACAAACATAACAGCGGGGTGAGAAGACCTCAGTACTTGAAGCCCACTCATCAAACTATGGAGTTCTTTGGGCCAGTGCTAGGATTCTCCTTTCACAGAACTCTGGAAACTCTCCAGGGAAATGTGGAGTCTGGCTAGCTCCCCATTAGAGCAGAGACCTGTCCAACTGACTGCTGTCTAGTCATGGCTCAAGAGTTTTTGCAGTCAAGATGCTTCCAGTCAGTTAAGCACATGGAACCTCAGTCTGTGGCTCTATACTAACAAGGCTATTTAACCCCTTGTTGGCAAGGAAAACTCAATTGTCTGCCAGATGCTTGAAGAAGACATCTATTGTTAGAAGAACACATCTTTATTTTTTTCTTAGCAGACCTTTATTCTTCTATACTTTTGGGACATAGGAATAAGGACTAATATTCCTAATTTTCATCATTATTGGATGTTAATCATCATCAATCTACTCATAAAGTACAGTCATTTCAGTTGCTTAATGCTTGACAACCTGGGAGAAGTGCCCTTGGACTGGATTCCATAGAAGTAGAGCTTGAGAGAGAATGTAGGTGACATGATTTATTGAGTTGTGCCCTTAGGAGAAAGAGAATAAAGGAAGCAGGGAACAGTCAGAAGGAAGGATGTGGTTGCAGCTTTGTGTCCAGCCTCATCCTGATCCCCTAAGGGAACTCAGGAGCATGAATAGACCAAAGAATAGATCCTTCCTTGAAGTAAAGAAGTTTATCTTTGTACCCCCTTAACTGAAAGATAAAGGGGAGATACAGAAGAAATCTTCCATTGACCAGGAGCAGGGGACTTTTGAGAGCCTCTGGAACCCCCAAACATCAGCTGGGTAAATAGATACTGATATAATAAAGGGCATCTGTATAAGGTACCTACAACATTCACCAGAGTTGCTCTGTCAGCTCTGGCTACCACATGAAATAGCACAGGCTAGATATATACTTTTATTTTTTTACAATAAAGGGGGGCTGGAAATCTGAAGTCAGGGTGCCAGTGTGCTTGACATCTGGTGAGCACTTTCTTCCCAGCTTTCAGATGATTGTCTTGCTGTGTGTTCACATGCGACTGGGACATGGGGGTGGGTGTGAAAAGAAACAGGAAATTCCGGTCTCCCTGGTGGACAAACGGTTAAGTTTCAGCACTATCAAGCTGTCACCAGCCACTGAGGCAAGAATTTAATCTCCCGCCAACGAGCTGACCCACACGGCACAGCAGACCTCTCCAGTCTCACCTGCTGCTCCCCTCAGCAGTGTATTTCAATAGATCTGCCTTTTCTGCTCCCCACTTTGTCTCTGGTGAATCCTCTCACCCAGTCCACCCCCACACCTTTGGCCTACTTCCCAGTTCCTCTATGCATGAATAAATAAAAATAAATCAAAAAAAAAAAAAAAAGGAAACAGGAGCCCCCCTCGTGTCTTCTATAAAGGTATTAATTCTTTATTATGGGTCCCACCCTGATGACCTCATCTAAGCCTAATTTCTTCGCAAAGACCCTTATCCAAATAATATTACATTGGGGGTCAGGACTTTAAGATATAAATTTCGTGGGAATTTTGCACAGACAGGGAAAGGAGACAACTATCTGCCATATTTATTCAATGAATGTCATTTCCCTTGCACAGAAGTTGCTTTCGCATCCTATTTGTTGACTGATGCAGAAGAGACACGTAAAATCTTGAATAGCTCAGCAGGTCTGGGATCTCCCAACAGCTTCACATTCTTAGTCTCAGCAAGCGCTGCTTCTTGACCTGGGAAATTCAGATCTCAGTTTTTGGTGAGCCCTCTGTGGGTGACAGCAGAGGCACCTATGTATGATCCTCCCCAGCTAGGCTTTGATGCTCAGGAGTAGAGTCATTAACATTCTCTTCGGCTACAGACAGTTCTCTTCAGTCTCATTTTCTTTCCTTCCGACTTTTTTTTTTTTTTTTCTTTTTTCACTGAGAGCAGCAGCCTCCTTGTTCCTAGAACCTTTTCTTCTCTTCAAAGAGATCTTAGGCTCCAGGGAGGCCTGTGGCCAAGAGACTTGCCAGACACCTCTGGATTCCCAATGAAGAGCAGTCTGTGTCTGCCGCCCACTCTGACACTAAGAAACCAAGCACCCAAACTCCCCTCACTTCAGGATTGGACACAGGAACATTCAGGAGGCCGCCTTCCCTCTGGCTTCCATGGCAATCTTCAGGGATTAGGCCTTGTATTATAAGCTACCCCTACTTCTGAATTTGGGTTATTTTGATAGATGAAGTCATAGGCCCTGGCCTCAGAGAGTAGGAGTCCATTTATTTCCCATTCATGTGCAAGGGGGTGAGACTGTTCATTTCATAGAAGGGGTCCTGGAGGGCAGAGAGGAGCAGACAGGAGTTTTAATGAGAGCACCATTCATGTTTCCATTATTTATTAAGAGCAGCTACACACACAGATATGAGAGGTTGACAGAAAATAGAAAGAAGTAATCTCAGGGAAGCTTAACTTCTACTGCTGGTTCCAAAGTAATTTTAGCAATCTACAGATTTTAGTAAGAGGGACACCAGTGGCTGCAATTCAGAGAAAACTGAGTTTAGGCAGGTGGTCTTTCAGCTCCATTGTCCAAGCTCTCCTCTTAAAGCTGTGCTTTCCCACCAACAGCCACTGGTTACATTCCTGCATCCTCCTCAAGGTTATTTTGGGTGAGGAAATGGTACCCAGGACTTGACAGTGATCTCTGTATCTTTCCTTCTCCGACTGTACAGTTATCTCATGTTATATAAGCACTCACTACTTACAACTACTTCTGCAGTAATGCCAGAGAAAACCACAAAACAACAGCTTCCCTACGAACATATTTTACCAAAATTCCTCTGCAGACAAGACAACAGTTATGGCAATGGGGTGCAACTATTTGTATTCATTTCCCTGTCCCCTCTGGCACAGAGCTGGGCCCCATATCACCAAGCACACCAGTCCAGGCAGGCCCAGAGGCACACAGAGAAGGACTGCTACTCCATCTGCTGGCTTGACAGCAGCTCTGGGTTGCAGCCTGTGAATTTTCCTGCAAGGCAGGCTCTAGCTCTGAGCTGGAGAACAGAACATCTTTTCATCATGATAGAGTAAAGATATTCAGCCATTTTGTCAAAACTGATGACATCTACCCCTCCCAACTTAAACCAAGACACAGACATAAATACAGCTAAAAACACAGAGCCAAGGATTATTGATCTCTCTGACAGGCTCTGAGTCTGCTCTGGGCAAGCACTGCTTTGGAGCTAAAGTAGTGACCTGTACATAATAAAAAACTCCAAACCAAGATGGGGGTAGGAGGAGCTAGGATGGGGATAAGAAAAACTCTGATGAATTAGGTAAATCCTTCTTTCCATCAAGCCCTACGTGCCGACTTGCCTTCTTTAGGAAAAATGCTCCCCCTGCAGATTATTTAACTAGTCCCCAGGGCATATGGTCCATCAAGAATCATCTTTATGCTCATAATTTCTTCTTCCTCTTACTGAGTCAAGGGAAGGACAGAGGCACATTTTATAGATAAAGATAATTAAGCTGCCTTAAAAGGGGAGGAGAAAAAGATACTAACTACCCTTATTCAAAAATTAATTTATTCAGCTCTCCCTGGTGGCACAGTGGGTTAAAGTGCAGCACTGCAAGGCTATCAGCAGTTGCAGTCACTTTCCCATAAGTTCGATCCCCCACCAGGGAGGAGACCCACACGGATGGCAGACCCCTCCTGACCTGCCGGCTGCTCCCCTCAGCAGTGTGTTTCACTTGATCTGCCTGTTCTGCTCCCCACTCTATCTCTGGTGAATCCTCTCACTGCCCCCTGCATGTCTGGTATGTACCCTAGTTTTGTATGCATAAATAAATAAATCTTTTTTAAAAATTAATTTCGTAGCTCCTGAGATCCTTTTTTCCTCCTTGCCTATTCCCACTCCTTCCTGAGATCCCTTTTTGACTGCAGTGACTACAGTGTTATTTGGATGTTTCAACAGAGACTCTACTCTGTAATGGCCACATCAGACCCAATGGAAGTGCCAGGAAAGAAGCAAATTTTCATAGAAAATATTTGAAAAATTTATGGAATCAATATAAAATCTTCAGTCATATCAAGGGATAAATAAAAAGCTGTTGGGTATTAGGAGAAAGTTTCAAAAAGGATTTGGTAAGAAGTACTGGTATGCTGTGAGTACCCATCTCGAGAAAGAGAGTCATGTCTGTATTTCACTCCAAGCCTAAAGAGAAAGGCTTCAAAGAGCTTATTTGAGATTTCCTATAATTAGAGGAGCAGACTTAACCAATTTTTTTGTTCCAGATGAAGAATTGTAGGGGCCCTGTGTGAATTAGCAATTGCTTTGCAATGTTGGGATCTGCCATAGTCTCAATCCCAGAATTTGAGTGAGCAAAGAACCATTTTCACACAGAGAAACCAGAAATCAACTGTTAGATTAGTAGAGGCTATTGAGGGAGAAAGCAATTGACAGAGAAGACCTGACCACATCGAGCACATCGAGTGTGTGTGGAGGGCAGTGCAGATTTCTGAGGAAGCAACAAAAGTGTCCCAGGAGAAAGTCACATGTATATCTTAGCCATACCTGGAGAGCACAAAGCCAGTTACAATGTCATGAGGTAAGCACAGTATTTCCTGCCACCACTTACTTCCTTTCCCTGATCAGGGAAGGGTCAGAAACTTCAGGAAGGAAAGACCCTCTCTTCACACTTAAAAAAAGCCCCAGTTAGAGGAGGACAAATAGCTTAATCTTGAAAAAAAAATGTAGAAACTGACAGTACCTGGACTGCACTTCAGTAGCTAATCAAGACGATGTTTTACGATAGAAAGCGACTATTGGGCAACCTCCCTGGTGGCACAATGGATTGAAGCGCAGCACTAAGAAGCTGGCTGCAGCTGCTTCGGGGCAAGTTCGATCCCTGGCCAGGGGTGTGACCCACATGGCACAGCAGATCTCTCCTGTCTCACTGCTGTTCCCTTCAGTGTATTTCAGTAAATCTTCCTGTTCTGCTCCCCACTCTTTCTGGTGAATCCTCTCGCTGACACTGCACCTCTGGCCTGTACCTCAGTTCTGTATGCATATATAAATAAATCTTTTAAAAATCATTAAGAAAGTGGCTATCAGCCTCCTTAATATCTACAAGAAAAATATTTGTATAAGAGCAGAGTTAGGGACTATCACTAACCAAAAAAACAGTGGGAGCTAAAACCAAAATGTCTCTTTATGATTGCATTTCATGAATCCTGTATGTCATCATTTTCTAATTACATGGTAAAAGTTCTTATACCTTTAATATAAAAGTAATAAGCTCCCCACCAAAACCATAACAAAAGAAGCTGTTTTCAGAGCTAATAGTTCTGGTCTTAATGGTATTCTGATGTTCTTGTGATCTATGTCTTCAAGCTCTGCTCTCTTCTCCCCTTTCTTCCCAAAGTGTCCTCTTCTTTCTCTTTCTCTTTTTTAAGATCTAGTTATGCATACCGAACAGGGTACAAGCCAGAGGTGTAGGGGGTGAGAGGACTTACCAGAGACAGAGCGGAGAGCAGAACAGGTAGATCTACTGAAATAGACTGCTGAGGGGAGCAGTAGGTGAGACAGAAGAGGTCTTCTACATCATGTGGGTCACCTCCCTGGCCAGGAATAGAACCCGCACTGTAGTGGCTGCAGTAGCTTCATAGTAATGTGCTCAAACCCACTGTGCCACAAGGGAGGGCCCTTCTTCTTCTATCCCCCGGCAGTATATGCTCAATACCCCTTCCTTACACCCTGCCCATCTTCAGGGATAGTGAAGGGAATCAGAAGTCATCTAGACAGTTTCACTCTCCTCCATGGTAGCATCTTCTCAATTTGGTCTCTCTTCTTTCCCTATAGTCTGGGATGGATAAAAGAAAATGAGATAGATACATACACATACACCCACGTAGAAAGCAGCATACAAAGAAAATTATATACATGGATTCTCTGCCCTCCAGGAAAGTTCAACTTGAGACAGCTAAAATTAAGCAGAGAAGCATAAATATATAAATAGCAGAAAAGCAGCAGTAAACCAATGCATGAATGAACAGCAGAATAAATGCAGGATTAAAATGGGAAGCAGAATCAGGCAGTCAATGAATGTTTACTGAACCTCTACAGTTGTCAGGCATTGAGCTAGGTCACAGAATAACATTTGGAACAAAACAGACAGTCTCCCCATGCGTGAGGCTTTTAAAATACCAGAGAAGATAAACACTAAACATTTTTTTTACTAAGAAGTAGTTTAATGAACATAAATGCACAAAGTGCTAAAGAAGGTAATATATATGGCTGGCAGGAAGGTTAAGATTCTAATTTAGCCTGGAGTCAGAGAAGCTTGCCTACTCAAGTAACATTTAAGTTGGGACCTGAAGGGTTAGAAAAATGGATGACAGAGAGAAGAGGGACTCAGGGAGAAGAAAGGGCAGAATGGAAAGGCAGAAACAAAGAATTGAAAGACCTCTGTGACTGAAGTAGCTATCGGCCACGGCTAGAAAGTTGAAGGGACCAGGCAAAGCAAAGGGAGTTTAAATGCTGTTTAAGAATAAACATGTAAAGGCCCTCCCTGGTGGCTCAGCGGGTTAAAGCACAGCACTGAGAATCTAAAGCCACTCCCGCATGAGTTCGATTCCCACCTGCCCCGGAGGTGACCACATGGTGTGGCAGACCTCTCCTGACCCTCAGCAGTGTACTTTGTCGATCTGCCTGTTCTGTTCCCCGCTCTGTCTCTGGTTGAAGCCTCTCGACACCCCTGAGCCTCTGGCCTGTACCCCAGTTCTGTATGCACAAATTAATTAATTTTTAAAAAAAAAAAAAAAAGAATAAACATGTAAAATTACAGATCAAAGGTTTAAAGAACTGGAAGGAATTTTGAAGGGTATGAACTACAACCACCAGGATGATTCTGGAATCTTCTCTGCCAGTTCCCTCTCACTGGATTAACACAAATGGGGGCCAGAAAGGGCCCAGCATGGGGTCTCAAGGGGCTGGTGGAAGGTGAAGTGCCTGTGGAGCCTCAAAGGCTGAGGCAGAAGGGGTCCTGATTCTATGTTTTTGTCCACACAGACACCCTGGTGGTCAGCTTGCTTATTTTTTTACGCAGGGGGCACTCTAAATAAGCAAGACATATTCCCTAAGTTGCCAATGAAGATGAATTCGTAGGACCTGGAACAGGGGGACTCAACCCTCACTCACTGGCAGTACTTAAGGAAAGAATACTGAAGAAGACTGACCATCTGATGTATCTTGGACAAAGGACCCAAGGCAGAAAGAGCCACAGCCTCATCAGAGTCCTGCGTGAAGGATGAAAAGCAGAGAGCCACAGTCTGGGACTTGACGGGAAGAAGCAAAGGTTGGGACAGCAGGTGTCTCAGCAGTAATCAACAACTCAAAGTCCCTTCCAGCCCCACAGCAAAATATAAGATCCTGGAACTGCAATCCAAACCTGTAGAGGAGAATAAGTAAGGTTAAATTTCTCACCAGCCAGATGGAATAGAAACACATAAATGGCATTTACTTTTATTTAACAATATAAATAAAATGTGATATTTTCTCCACACATGAATTTATAAACTAAGACTCATATCTGCTGTAAGCACTACAGTCCAAGTATAAAAGGATGACACTTAGGTTAGAATGATTGCAATAAGAAGACAAAGACATAAAAATCCTGCAGATATTATACAAGAATAAAGACCAGGAGTTGATCTGCCAAGAATCTATAGAAAATCCCAGGACACACTGAGAATGCAGGAAGTTTCTCCTTTACTCTGTCACTCTGTACCCTTAGGCATCCCTATAGGAGACACAGGTAAGCGCTTTATGAGTTAGTCTCAGCATCCATAAATTATGATGAAATACAACTTTAAAAAGCTGTGTTCTTCCCAAGGCTGCATGTTAGTACTCAGGGAGACAGGGTAATTACAATAATAATAGCAATAAATGGGATCTCATCATTGAATTTGCACTTTGTGTCAGACATGGTAGCAACACCTAGATGAATAAGACTCTGTTCTGGTCCTGGAGATGCTCACAATCTAGTGGGAAGGATGGGCATGCTGATAAAGAATTAAAATCCTTCCTGATTCCTATAACAACTGGAGATAAATGGTCTAGTTGAATAGAGGACTAAATGACAAGCACTGCCTCACAAAATCAAAGAAGGCTTGACAAAGAAGGTGAGATTTAAAGTGGTGTTACAGAATGATCTGGAGCTCCAAGCTCTGATAAGAGAAGAGCTTCCCAGACAGCAGGAAAGGTAAGCACAAAGTGTGGAGACATAAAGGAAACACTGAGTTTGTGGTGTAGAAGGAAGGTGAAGGGAAGTGGAAAAGAAGTTGGTGAAAAAACCTCCCAGTATTTTCTTTACAAGATTAATAAAATCACAAGAATCACATAGTGATTTTGCAAATTCATTGATAGGTTTGAGCCTATTTCCAAGCCTCAGAGTTGGGAGCCAGTGTTAAGTGAGATTATCACATCATAGAAGAAAACTTGACTGCACTCAGTGAAAATGATGTTTTACCTGGACGTGACTCCTGCGATCTTTAACCAGGGCCAGGCTACCTACCTGATGAACCCAGGAGGGATAGTTGGTCACGTATATTACAAAGGAAAGAAGTCACAAGTCACCTAGTACATGGCCCTGTACTGGAGACCCTACAAATGGAGACAGACGGTTACTATCCCTAGCAAACCTAATGGTTTCAGACAAAAATTCAGTTTACTGTCTGGCTTTTCACCAAAAAACACAGTAGCATGTTTTCCTTCCTTAATAATATTAATCTCCATCTAGCAAGTGAACAACTTTCAGAGAAACACTTCAGTTCATCTCCATATTCCAGAGAGCTGGAGAAAGCCTGGGAACTGATAGGAGTGTGCTACTTGTACTACACAGCTTCAAGCCTCTGTCTCAGGGTCACTTATCCCCTCTCCAGTGTGAGAGGGGACTATGCTAGTCTACCTGTTGTGTGAAATACAGTACAAGGAGACAAATACCCCCAAACTTTCTAATAATGTACCTCAAGATTTACTGAAACATCTGAATCTCATTTTCAGCACATCAAAGCTCTAGATGCAAATGAACAGGTTATGTACGTTGTGATGTCTTTCTGATAGAATTCAGAGATCAAGGAAGAAAAAATATTGCTTGATTCTTTAAGGGTGAAGACAGGTCTTTGAAAACTGCCTTCAACTAAAAAAAAAGATAGGTAATTTGGTTTTACTCTTAAAATAAAAAGTGCATTTGATTTCAAAAAACAATCATTGAGACTCACATTTTTGTGTTCTTGAAATCGGTCTGCCTCAGAACACAGCATGGTTTTGGGCTACCTTAGTAAGAATGATTTACGACATTCATGAACTTGGCAACTACATCAGTTTTCCAAACCTGGCAACCAACATCACTTGCATGTTAGGTGAAGATTTATGATTTATAAAATTCAGTTCATTATGCAGAGGTACATGAATTGTCTTATATGTGTAGTCTATAACTCCCAAGATAGAAAGGAGGCAGCTATGTCGCAGAATTTATGGCTACTTCCTGCTAAAGTTGAAGTTTTGGAGAAAAACTAAAGGAATAAATGGCCCTTTGGAGAAAAATAGCTTTAGTTAAATATTACCAGGCACCCCTCCCCCAAAGCCCCCCCCCCCCCGGCCACTATGTCTTACAGGAAACAAGCAGCTAACAGTAAAAGTCACTTTAATCACAGCACTGAACTGTGTCTACATTTTGAAAGCTATAGTAATAGACAGAACCTAAGTGACTCTTTGGAAATATTGAGCACTCTGTCAGTTTAATTTTTCCCCCAGTTTGGTATCTGAGACCTCTTGCTGAGATTTCCCATCAAGCAATGCTGCCAGACTGATAGACATGGACACTTCAGAGAAGATGGTTTCAGTAGTCTGGTGTGCCCAGTGGCTTGCTGTGTGTACCCTCAAAGTGAAGAAAAGCAAATGCTGAACTGAAGCTTGTTTTCAAAACAACAAAAAAAAGAAAGCCATGAAGAATTCAGCAGAATAAACTTGTGAATCCGAATCCATAAAAAGAATAATAAAATATAGATAGCCATTTAAAATGGCAAGTATGGGGCCCTCCCTGGTGGTGCAATGGGTTAATCACAGCACTATGAGGCTGCTTTGAGCCACTGCAGCATGAGTTTGATCCCTGGCCAGGGAGCTGACCCACATGGCGTGGCAGACCTCTCCTGTCTTGCCTGCTGCTCCCCTCAGCAGTGTATTCCAGTCAATCTGCGCGTTCTGCTCCCAACTCTGTGTATGTTGAGTCCTCTCACCTCCCATGCGCCTCTGGCCTGTATCCCAGTTCTGTATGCATAAATAAATAAAAATCTTTTTTAAAAATGGCAAGTATGTGGGACTAGAATGACAGGCTATTATCTTTAGATAAGATAATGCTAAGAGTAAAAAGCACAACACAGAAATCATAAGTAACTGGAACAAAGGTAAAGGGACAGGGGAAAAAAACGATGCTTACAGCCTAGAAATTTTTAACGTGATAAAGCTAAATAAAAAGCAGTGAAATTCTAAAAAAAAATTTCAAATTTCCCTGCTCAGGAAATAGATACAATACACAGGGCTGTTAACTGCTCTGAGTCCAAGAAGCAGCATCCCCTCTCCTCTGCAGAGCTCTCTAAATGGCATTCTTCCCTCTCTGATCTCTGAGAATACAGAGCACTAGTACTCAAATATCTAAGGTGACAGAAGAAAGATGAAAATAAAAACAGTCTTCAGGCAGGGGTAGGAAAACTACTAGAAAAAAAGGAATGTGGGGACCCCACTTCCAACTTTAACAACTAATTATTAAGTTCTTGGTTTCTGAAATGTGTGGGGAATTTGTCCTGTTCTGACTTTGGCCCTAATCTCAGCTCACGTTTGCTTCTCTGACTATGGTTGCTCTACCTCATGGAAATAAAGCTCCGCTCACAAAATGGTGCCCATGGGCAAAGAAGCAATATCAAAGAATCACAATTATGCATCACTGAGTTAAAGCCTACTTAGCCACTGGGAGTATATCCAAGAACAGGGCAGATACACATGGAAAAACTATCTTAGGGTTCAGGAACTCAGTTATACTTTTCATTAAGCTACCTATAGACCCTGGACCACTCAAACACAGATGCTGTTCTCCAGGGCTCTGGGTGCGGATGTTATGTTGGCTACTTTATTCCTGAAAGCACCCTCCCAAGTTTAGTCAAGGGAGTTGTACTATTGTATAAATGGAATGAGACCGAAGTGAGCAAACACCACATACACAGACACAAATATACACGTTCTGATAGAATAGCCCAGAGCAAAGACACTTCTTTCTAGGGAGTCACGCAAAGCTGCAGAGAGCATACACACATGGCGGCCCCATTCCCAGCCTCTGTACAGTCACCTTTACATTTTGCCAGGTTTGGAAACAGATCATTATTCTATGTTGAAAGATAGGTGTTCCTGAGAGACCCACAGCAGCTGTCACTCTCACAGATTCTTTCCCTTGAAGAAGGGGTCACAGGGTTCCTTCCAGATGAACTGCCTTATGCCATATCATGCCACACACACACACACACACATAATGTTACTTCCCCCTTCCCAGCCCCTTCCCTTATCTAGTTATTGATAATTCAATAAACAAGGAATTGGCACCAATACCAAAGACTGGGGCTATCGACTGAACCCTTGAGACAATCTGGCAATGTACTGTGCCTTTACTATGCTCAATAAAGGCACTCCACATGGATGGTGTTGTTCAAGTCACACAGTGAAGCAGCAAAGGTAGTACAGACAGTCCCAGGGCTAGACTGGGAATAAGAAGGGAATATTCTAGTAATTTTTTTTATTATCTTTTTCATTTTTATTTTCTATTTTTCTATGTGATTAATAAATGTACCATATAAGAACATATATAGTTTATAAAGACATAAATCTATAATGGAAGGGTCTGCTCAATTAAATTTTTAAAGATTTATTTCTTTATGCATATAAGAACTGGGGTGTAGGCCAGAGGTGCAGGGGTAAGAGGATTCACCAGGGACAGAGTGGGAGCAGAACAGGCAGATCTACTGCTGAGGGGAGCAACGAGTGTGACAGAAGAGGCCTGTTGTGCCATGTGGGTCAACTCGCTGGCCAGCCCAGGATCAAACTTGTGCTGCAGTGGCTAGGGATAGTTTGATAGTGCTGTCTTTAACCCCTGTGCCACAAGGGAGGCCCTGCTCAACTATTTTTCTAACAGGAATGTGTAATGAAAAAGTATGCAGAATAGGGGAAACCATGTGTTTGGGATATTTCTAAGAACGGTGTGGTCCTTAATCTCTACCTTATTCCCCGGTAGAACCCCCTGTGGAATTTGTTAAACATGCAGATGCCTTGACCCAGCTCAGACCTACATGACCTGAATCTCTAGTAATAGAATGATTAGATGCTCCCAGAAATTCTGATGCATCTGAAGTTTGAGAACTACTGTAAGGAGAGAATAAGAGAAGCAAATATAAAGAAGTCAAGATATAGTAATGACAGCATGACAGCAGACAGAACTCAGAAGCCTGTTTCTTAGGGGAGACTGATAATGACTGGCTATTATATCCTACCTGACAAGTAGGAGGAAACACCAGAATTCCAGCTCTATGGGTACTTGCACTTCCCTAAGTAGCCTTCAATTAAATTTTCACCATCTACGGGAATTTGGGCACTCTTTCTCCTGATGGCTGGGGAGGACCTTTGAAACCATAAAGAGAGCATGCAATGCAGGAAAAGTGAAGAAAAAAAAAGGCAACACAAATTCACTAATCCTGTACCTTCATTAGTGTCGACAACATAGGAAAAAGAGGGTATGTCAGTTAGAGTTGTCTATAAGCATTTGATAAAGCTCCTGTGCTCACTGACTATTTAATCTGTAATCAAGGAGGTGATTTCTTGAAAGCATACCAAGTAAAAGTAGAATGAAAGAGTAAAAAGTTAATATTGTATGACCTTGGCCCACTCATTGATTCTCTCTGTTCCTCATCTAATATCTAAAAGTTAGACTTCAAAAGATATCTAAGGTGGGCCCTCCCTGGTGGTGCAGCTGGTTAAAGCACAGCACTAAGAAGCTACAAGCCACTTCAGCATGAGTTCCATCCCCATCCCAGAGGTGACCCACATGGAGCAGCAGATCTCTCCTGACCCACTGCTCCCCCCAGCAGTGTATTTCATCAGTCAGCCTGTTCTGCTACCCATTCTGTCTCTGGTGAACCCTCTCATCACCCTTGCACCTCTGGCCTGTACCCCAGTTCTGTATGCATAAATAAATAAATCTTTAAAATTAAATGATATCTAAGGTTCTTTCTACATTTCTAAAACCCAAGTTCAGGCTCAACAATGTCAGGATTTCTTTCACTATACTATGCCCATAAAGAATAAATTAAAATTCTAGTCCTTTAAATTAAAAAATTCAGAAAAGACTCCTAGATCTTTAAGAACAGAGCTTTTTTCTTAAGATTTATTTATTTATGTATACAAGACCTGGGGTACAAGCAAGAGATGCAGGAGGTTGAGACATTTCACCATAAACAGAGTAGGGAGCAGAACAGGCAGATATACTGAAATATACTGCTGAGGGGAACAGAGGGTGGGTCAAGAGAGGTTGCCACATCATGTGGGTCACCCTCTGGCCGGGGATCAAACTCGTGCTACAGTGGCTGTGGAGAGCTTCATAATGCTGTGCTTTAACCTGCTGCACCACTAGAGAGGGCCCATGAACTAACTTTTTTTTTTTTTTTTTAAGATTTTATTTTATTTGTACATACAGAACTGGGGTACAGGCCAGAGGCTCAGGGGCGGTGAGAGACCTCACCAGAGACAGAGTGGGGAGCAGAACAGGCAGATTGAGGAAGTACACTGCTGAGGGGAGCAGCGGGCGGGTCAGGAGAGGTCTGCCACGCCATGTGGTCACCTCCGGGGCAGGCGGGAATTGAACTCATGCGGAAGCGGCTTTAGATTCTCAGTGCTGTGCTTTAACCCGCTGCGCCACCAGGGAGGGCCTGAACTAACTTTTTAATGAATCTTGATGAAGAATAAATCTGTGACTTTATCAGGGCCAAACCCTCCCCAAATAGAGACCTCTCACACAGGTCCTTGACCTAACCAACTGTATACAGTTTTGCAAACGTGAACGAAAATACAAATTGAGGGTAACTGACTGATTTTTACCCTGTGGTGCAATAAGGGAGTATTATCACCGAAATACAAATGTTCTATCAAATCAAAGTGACACCTTATTTTGATTTTTTTGCTGCTTTCCTTTCCTTTCAGGGTCATCCTCTGTTTCTCTGTTTTGCCATCAGCAGGTTGGAGGGCTACAAGTATTCAAAACAAAATGAAACCTGTTAACTGTTACTATCCGTGGGTCTAGAGATATCAACTGACATAATACTTTCAATGTTTCATTGGGGTCAGCTCTGTTGGGTCAGGCTTGCATGGAATAACACCATGAAATGTTCTCCAACAAAGTGTAGCTAATGCCAAAATGAGAAAATGGAAACTGTCTCCTGAAATCTGCTTTGGGTACATGAAAAATTCCAAGGAGGACAAAAGTGACAAATTCCTGCAATATGCCACATTGTTCTTTCATGAAGATGGAAGATGCCACAGCGTGATATTCATCTCGGGAAAGCTGAATAAAACGTCATCTGAGGCCCTCCCTGGTGGCGCAGCGGGTTAAAGCACTGCACTAAGAAGCCAAAGCCACTTCCTCATGAGTTCGATCCCCGCCTGCCCCGGAGGTGACCACATGGCGTGGCAGACCTCTCCTGACCCGCCCGCTGCTCCCCTCAGCAGTGTACTTCATTGATCTGCCTGTTCTGCTCCCCACTCTGTCTCTGGTGAAGCCTCTCACCGCCCCTGAGCCTCTGGCCTGTACCCCAGTTCTGTATGTACAAATAAATAAATCTTTAACAACAACAACAAAAAAACGTCATCTGAGTCACCAGGCTAAAGAGACTTTGCTTTAAAAAGACAAACTTGATCCTATGAGTTATATTACAGATTGAGCTTTCTTTGTAGATACATATATCATTTTATTGTGCTTTGCAGGTACTGCCATTTTTTACAAATTGAAGACTTCTGACAACCCAACATCAAACCATTCGCCAATAGAATGTGTTCACTTTGTGTCCCTGTGTCACATTTAACCAAAGTATATACGGGTTTTTTTTTCAGATATGATGGTATTGCAAGCTTGACATGGTATCATGTAAGCATGACTTTTATATGGTTTTATATGACTGGGCAAGAAGTACATTCACTTGTCTGGCTTAATTTCAATATTTGCTTAATTGTGGGGTCTGGAACCACACCCATGATATTGCCAAGGTATGCCTATAGTTGCCTTGAAATCCAAAATATATAAAAAATATTTTGCACATTTTTATTCCACTGATTGAAATAACTACTGCCAGTAACATACTAAGACCAATATTATAAACTCATCTCCTGTATATAAGGAAGTAAAAGATCAGACCCAGAGTGGCTAAGAGGCAACAGAGCATAGTGGCTCTTAGTTAGGTTTTAGAGTCAGACAATCTGGCTTCAAACTCTAGCTTTACCACTCAATTGCATGTGACCCATGTAACTTACCAAGCCATTCTTAAGACTTAGTTGCCACATCCACAAAATGGAACTATAAATAACATTATTTACCTGACTACATTCTTGTGAGCATCCATTAAGTAGTGTAAGAAAGCACCTAGGGCCCTCCCTGGTGGTGCAGCAGGTTAAAGCACAACACTAAGAAGCTAAAGCTACTTCAGCACCTGCCCAGGAGGTGATCTACATGGCACTGCAGACCTCTCCCGACCCGCCCACTGCTCCCCTCAGCAATGTACTTCGTTAATATGCCTGTTCCACTCCCCACTCTGTTTCTGGTGAATCCTCTTACTGCCCCTGCACCTCTGGCCTGTACCCCAGTTCTGTATGCATAAGAAAATAAATCTTTAAAAACAAGAAAAAAAAAACAAAAAAAAAAGCACTTAGCTATTAAACAAACAACAACTATTATTAATAATTCTGATTAATGACTGGAAGTTAAATATATGAATATTGAAACTAGTTTACTATCTTGAGTACGCCAAAATAACAATCATATTAGCTACAGTACAATTTTTTTTTTAGATTCATCCATTTATACATACAGAACTGGGGTACAGGCTAGAGGTGTGGGGGTTGAGAGGATTCACCAGAGACAGAGTTGAGAGCAGAACAGGCAGACAAACTGAAATACACTGCCGAGGGAGCAGTGGGCTGGTCAAGAGAGATCTGCCATAACACACGGATCACCATCCTGGCTGGGGATCAAACCCATGCTGCAGTGGCTGTGACAGCCCCATGGTGCTGTGTTCTAACCCATCGTGACACCAGGGAGGGCCCTACAATACAATTTTTAAAATACAGTATGCACAGGTATTGGGCAGTCATTGACTGTCCGGTAAACATTTACTCACATGCAAATTACGTGCCAGCTCTTTTGACTTTTCAGTGTGACACTGAGATGACAATAAAAATGAAATACAGACAGTGCTGTACAATAGAGAATTATACCACCTGGTGGTGGCTCTACTTTTCCATTCTTATTCATTTGCACCCTATTTCTCTTTAGACTCAGGCTCATTTCTTCAAGACTTCACACTACAGGCCATGTAAATTTGCAAAGCAGTTCCAGAAGTCTGTCCTTCACACTGGTAAATACAGTTAAGTCCTCACTTAACATCTTTGATAGATTTTTGGTAACTGTGATTTTAAGTAAAATGAAATGGACTGTAGCATGTACTCAAGATAGTAAACTAGTTTCAACTAGTTACCTCTTTATTGACATGAAGAAGTAAAATTCCTAGCTTATACCTGGTCACAAAACATCACCAAACTTTTAAATAAAGATCCAAAAGGCTTTTAATATTAAACAGTACTTTGTATTCATTCATTTTTCAGCCCACTTATTACAGTAGGGTAGGTGGCTAGAGTCGACTTCAGCAGCCTAGGGTGCAAAGCTGGAACCAACCCTGGACAGGACTTCCTTCCATCACGTGTGCACACACCATACTAACTCTCTTACTCTCACCCCCTCACTCAACAGGGAAAACTTGAGACACATATTACAACAACGTGGGAGGAAACCTGAGTACCTGATGAAAACCTAGGCAGACACGGTGACAACATCCAAACCCCATGTAATGGTTCCAGTAAGAGTAGTTTTTTTGTTTTTTGTTTTGTTTTTTTTTTTCCTTTCAAGGTTACAACCAAGAAAGACTGAACAAAACCACCTTATTTGTGGCCCTCCAGTATAATACAACCGGGTTCTCAGGCTCCTGCTTTGAATTATCTAGAGCTACCACATCCCCCTTGTGGTCAAATCTAGTACTAGCTATGCTTCTCTAAACCACGGCAGGTATTCACAAAATTATGGTCTCACGCACTATTTACCCAACACCATTTGATTCCAGGGTTGTTTTGATTAGCACTTTCTCACTTGTAAGTGCATGTAACAAGAAAGAAAGAAGCAAAATATTAAAGAGAAGCAGTTGAAAGAAGAGGGAGTGCGTACATAATTATTCCTCCTTCCCTCCCCCATCCATCATGCAAAGATGTGAAGTTTTCAAATTTGTTCAATGTTTAATATTACTTATCCTTCCTTTCTAAGTTATTTTGCATCAGTATATTGCTTTAGACATAGACGTCTACAAATAAAAGTCACTAGATTGTAACTCCATGGCTTCAGAAAAGTCTACTTCAGAAGGGAATTTTTTTTTAAAAGAGAAATGCGATAAAGGATAATCTAGTAATAGCTTCCACTTAAATAAGGGGTGGGGGTGGACTTTAAAAAAGATTTGTATAATACTCTGTAACCAACCACATCACAGTGTAAACTTCAGTTATCTTTCCCTTCCAAATTCTCCCCTACATTTCCTTAACAATTCTTCGCAGTGGTAGGTGATCACTTAATGATGTAGCATCTTTCTACTTTGAAATAGGGCTTTAAGACTTTTAAGGGGAAAACCATTTCATCTGAGAAATCAAGCAACATCTCACTCTCATTTAATCCATGAATCGATGTTGGATGCTCACTGTAGTCTCACCTAAAACAGTGCTTACAGAAAATAGGTGTCTGAATTAATGACTTGTCTTTTTTCCTTAAAAATATGATACCGGCCCTCCCAGCACTGA
>NW_004567122.1:28525688-28550254 GCF_000260355.1 Condylura cristata | reverse complement strand
GGCCCAACATATCTGGCCGGGGAAGAACCTGAGTCCCAAGTAATTTTTACTTGATGCGCGCACTCTAATTAGGAAAAGGAGACCAAATGCTGTTAATAAAAGCTGCCTGATATCCCAGTACGCATTTCAAGTCACTGCAATGGCAAAGGGCGGCCAAGAAACAAGGATGTTTGTAAAGCAACAAGGTTACTGAACCTAAGGTTTCCATTAAACAAAGCCTCAGGACAATATGGCGCCCGGCGCGAGTAGCTGACTAGGTGGGGCCGGGGGGTTGGGGGGGGGGACAGTCCACGCGCGGACTCTGCACGCACCCCAGCACGCCCGGGGCAACGCTCCGGCCAAACTCACGTGCGCTGGGGCATCCAATAAGAGCTGTAGCTAGACTCCACCCCCATTTTCCGCCAGTCCAGTGCACATGCGCTCCAGACCCTCCAAAGAATGCCAACTGCGCAGACGCAACAGACCCCACCCCACCCCCGCCCGCCCCATCTAGTAACTGACGCAAGGAGACTGATCGGTTCGCAATTTATCCCGTGTGACCTTGACTCTTTCCTGCTGCTGAGGACCAGGGCTGTCCAAGTTACTGCCTGTGTACCTCTCTTAGCACCCGTGTCTTTCCCTGCGCCCAGACCATGGAAGCCTGAACGAAAGGACAATCATTTCACCCACCATTATGCTGCAGAGGGTATTAGTCATGCGCCCTGATTCTGGACGCAGCGGTCAGGTAGTCTCTGGTCGGGCACTAAGGACGGCGCCCCAGCGGAAGTGAGGGCCTCCAGGTCCCTGCGACCAACCCCCGCCCCCCACCCCACGTGGTTGGAGGTTTCCAGAAGCGCTAGCACCACCGCGCCGCGCAGCTCCCGGCCATCCGACAGTCTGTTTGCTGCCTCGTGTCCCTCCCTCTAGCCACCATGATAGGCGCCAGCCGAGCCGCGGCAGCCCGTCTCGTCGGCGCCGCAGCCTCTCGGGGGCCCAAGGCTGCTCGACACCAGGTAAGGGGCCGCCAGGCTTTCTCCGATGGGTTTAAGGCCTTGGGCCTCTGTGAAGCAGTCGCGTCCTTAGGGGTCAGAATTCTCCGCGAGCGATCTTGAGGGGAGGTAGGTAACGAACGGGATCAGAACTGTCGCCTCAAGGCCCAATTCAGGGTCTTGCCTCCATTTCTCCGGCCCTGCTGAGTCACACCCCCTGACGATCCGTTCTTAGGGTAATAGAGAGGTTGGCCTTGGGGGCGAAGGACGCGGTCTGTTTGGAAGGAGCCTAGCATAGTTTTCATTTTCATCTACGAGGACACCCTCACCGTCTGTAAAACACAAGGTAACGACCCCGCTGCTATGATGAAATGGAAGAAAAGGCTCTAAATAGCAAGTTGGAAATCAAGCTCCGGGTTTCTTGTTTTGAATCTCTTGCTGGTTAGTTTCCCTGAATCTTTAGTGTAATATGCTGTTCTCTCGTTATTTCAGAAAAATAACATCAGGAAAAGGCCATAGAGGGTCAGTCGTTATTACTGGGAATAAAAGCAAAGACTGGGGAGACAGGAAATGTATCTCTTGCACTCGTGTGGTATTAAAAGAAGGCATGGAAGTATCCTAAGGCTAGGTTATAACAAAAGGTCTTTGGCCACGCCTGGAGTATGTTTTCTTTTTACCCCTAAAATGACCCCACAGGGTTCAATAATCCTAATTCTTTAAAGCAATTTATTGGGAGCATGTGGGGAAAGACTTCTAAATGTTTTAAATCTACACCTTTAATATACAAAACTGTAGCATTGGCCCTCCCCTGGTGGCGCAGCCTGTTAAAGCACAGCACTGAGAAGCTAAAGCCACTTAAGCATGAGTTTGATTGCCCTGAGGTGACCCACAAGGCTCGGCAGACCTCTTCTGACCCTCCCACAGTCCGTGGGCCTGTTCTGCTCCCCACTCTGTCTCTGGTGAATCCTCTTACCGCCCCTGCACCTCTCAGGAAGCTGTACCCAACTCTGTATGCATAATAAATAAATCATTAAAAAAAAAAAGTAGAACTAAGATGACACATTGCTCCTGACAGTGAAAGTGTCCAAGTAGTAATTTTGCAGAACAGTGATTCTCAATCAGAGCCATTTTTTCCTCCCCAAGGGACATTTGGCAATGTCCAGAGACAATTTTGGTAGTAACAACTTGGGAAGCCATACTGCTAGTTTTTATTGGTTGATGGCTTGGGCTCTTAAAAATGCATGGACCAGTCCTTCCCCCTCTGCACCCCTACCCCCTGTAAATATATGGGTCAAAGTCAGTAGTACCAAGGCTAAGAAACCCTGTTGTAAAGACAGTTTTCTATACCTACTTGTTTTTAATCTCAATTGAGAAATTTGTATGTCATTAGGTGTGGTTATTGTTTCAATAACAATGCCTCCTTTAGTTAGTTTTTCTTCTCATTCAGTATAGTTAATGCATGATAGCCACCATAACAGTGAAAGTCTTCAGCTTCCGTATGTTCTTCAGAAGAAAAATTGGAACAAGACCAAACTTTCATATGTAGTTGATGGCTAATGGAGTATATTTTCCCTTTTAGGATGGCTGGAATGGCCTTAGTCATGAAGCCTTCAGAATTGTATCAAGGCGGGATTATGCGTAAGTTTACTTTGCCATACACAGTAAATACCTCTTTGTATTTGTGATTGTTAGAGTCAAAGAACAGAACTACATATTTTAACTTATATGTTATATGCTACTGTGCTTCTGTTATTGTCTTAGGTATTCTTGCAGTCATTTTGGAGACCCCTATTAGGATAAGAGTTAACTGTAGCATTGTTTTAAATGTCTTGCAGATCAGAAGCAATCAAAGGAGCAGTTGTTGGTATTGATTTGGGTACTACCAACTCCTGTGTGGCAGTTATGGAAGGAAAACAAGCAAAGGTGAGTATGATTGGGGGTTCTGGATTTACACAGTACGAGCTTGTATCCACTAGCTCCTTTGGCATAGATAAGTCCTCTTTGTCCTTTGGCTTAGAATAAGATTTGTCAGCTTTTATTTCAAATGGTACTGTAAAGCTCTTGTGAGGTAAACTTTTATGATTAATTATCATTAGGATCCATTGGAATGACTTGCATGGTTGATTGCTTAAGAGGCTGATTTTTTTTCTAAGTCAGTTGAACCAAGCAAGGCTAGAGGTACAGAAACAATCTCAAAGCAAGTGAAGCTCCATGTAAGACAAAGGTCATGTTCTAAGTAAAGCGTGTTTGTAGGAGCTTTTTGCTGTCCTAGATGCTGAATCCTTCTGAAGCCTCATTATTCTGCACATGGGATCTTTTCCCCACTGGATTCTTCTCAATATTTACAGCACTTGAGATTCTTGAATTGCTCCCTGGCTGTTTTTCAATTATCTCTGAAAGTTGGTATCACCACAAAAAAATTAAGAGTATATTTCTCCACATAAATACAAATTTAACCTTGTTCCAACATCGAGTATAAAAAACTTGACTCTGTCCCTACTGTTCATTTTTAGTTATGTTTCAAAGTAATGGATGAAATATTTTAACTATCTCCTGGTTCCAGTAGTATATATTTTATCATATCGGCGTTCATTTTCTGATTTAGCATCTATTTTGTGTCTTAAATGATCAATATAGACACCAGTGGTGACTAGAATCTCATTTTTTCTGTTTGAGAATAGGTGCTGGAAAATGCTGAAGGTGCTAGAACCACCCCTTCAGTTGTAGCCTTTACAGCAGATGGTGAGCGACTTGTTGGGATGCCAGCTAAACGACAAGCAGTCACCAACCCAAACAATACATTTTATGCCACCAAGCGTCTCATTGGCCGGCGATACGATGACTCTGAAGTTCAGAAAGACATGTGAGTAATATGAAAATGTAGTTGGTTGCAAAGGACATATATAAGAATCATTTCAGCAAGTTCCTTGGACTACCTTACCTTAATTTTTCATGTCTCTACACAAGCCCTTCCTCTGCCGAAAGGCTGGTTCCTTTGGGGATTTAAAAAAAAAAAAGGCTTAACTTCTACCATCACATGTTAGTCTTTGTTACATATAGATACAATACGTGAAAAATGTGAATATTCTGGACCTTTTAAGTCTATGTTAAATCCAGAAGGCAAATAATAGCCTCCATGTATTAATCAGATAGGTTTTCAAGGTTTATCCATTTAATAGCATGTATCACTACTTAATTACAGATTCATTTTTTGGATGTATATACTATATTTTGTTTATCCATTTGTCATTTGGTGGTTCTCACTTTCAGGCTATTGTGAATAATAGTGCCATAAACACCTTGTATGAATTCTTGTGTGAACATGCTTTCTTTTGGATAGATATTACTGCGATGGAATTGCTATGTCCTCTTGGTAGCTAATCGTTTCCAAGGCAGCTGCATGGGGTTTTTGTTGGGGGCAATTAAGAAAGTTCAGGTTTCATCAGGAAGTGTTTAGCTGTTCCTTGCTCTCTAAAGGTTTTCGTGAAATAAATTTCTGAAGTTCTCGTTTGTTGCCAGTGTGTCTTGGAATGGATGGGTGCTCGTGCTGTGCTAACCTCATTGTGGTTTCAGTGGCATTTCCTAAAATACAGTTTTTGTGTCTTTCAGTAAAAATGTTCCCTTTAAAATTGTCCGTGCCTCCAATGGTGATGCCTGGGTAGAAGCACATGGAAAACTTTACTCGCCAAGTCAGATTGGAGCATTTGTGCTGATGAAAATGAAAGAAACTGCAGGTAAGCTTAGGCCACATCTCAGGAAACTTGATGAAGTGCATGGTTTCTCTGAGATCACTAACTTCCAGTCCCTCAATGTCCCTTTTTCTATTACACAGGAAACTTAGGAATGGCAAAACTTTTGTTACTTGATCTTACCTGCAGGTTGAACTTACCTTCTAGATTTTCCTAAGGTGACTTGTGTCTTCAGTGGAAGAGGGATAGTGTTATGTATTGAAAGCTAAATTATTACACTTAACTTCACCTGTTAGGTAAAGCTTAGAACTTTGTAATAGAAAGAAGTACTATTTTAAATCTGAAAGTGAGTCAAAACTGGCGAACTTTGACTAAAGTGTTAAAAGTGAGATCTTAGTTTTTCAAAAATCAGTGTCCTCTCTGGTTCTCAAATCAGTCCCATACTTAAAAACTGGTGTTTGCTATCTGTGGCACCAAGAAAGTAGGAAGGGTTGTTAACGCAACATTAGTAATTCTCTTAACCTATTTCATGTAATAGTCCCATGGCTTGATTTCATTTTTTGATTCTTTTCCAGAAAATTACCTAGGGCATACAGCAAAAAATGCTGTGATCACAGTCCCAGCTTACTTCAATGACTCTCAGAGACAGGTGCGTTTGATTCAAAATCTTACCGTGAAATTAAGGCTGCTTGTGACATAAGGGTAGAAAATGCTTTTTTCTTTTCTTCAGGCTACTAAGGATGCTGGCCAAATCTCTGGACTAAATGTGCTTCGTGTAATTAATGAACCCACAGCTGCTGCTCTGGCATATGGTCTAGACAAATCAGAAGACAAGATGTAAGTTTGAGCCATAAAACTCAACCTACATTTCTGACACCTTAAGTTCTTGATTTTAATGATTGGGCCTTATATTTAAAATAAAAGTGGAGCTGCCTTGATCTCCTGCAAGACAGTAGGCCAAGTGTTTTTTTCACTCATTCCTCAAAACCACTTTTTTTTTTTTTTTTTGGAACTAGGTATAGGTCATTTTTTGCATGTAAATCCCCAAGCATTCACCCAAGTTGAATGCAGTTTTGGTGTCGAATTTAACTTACTGTTGTCTGTATTTTATTTGTAGTAATTATGATTACTTAACATACATCATTTAGGTAGTTAGCAAATTTCACTAAAATTACACTTGGGAAATAATTGGGTTATTGAAATTTATTTATTTTATTTATTTATTTTTTTAAAGATTTATTTATTTATTTATTTATTTGTGCATACAGAACTGGGGGGCTCAGGGGCGGTGAGAGGATTCACCAGAGACAGAGTGGGGAACAGAACAGGCAGATCGACGAAGTACACTGCTGAGGGGAGCAGCGGGCGGGTCAGGAGAGGTCTGCCACGCCATGTGGTCACCTCCGGGGCAAGGGGGAATTGAACTCATGAGGAAGTGGCTTTAGATTCTCAGTGCTGTGCTTTAACCCACTGTGCCACCAGGGAGGGCCAGGTTATTGAAATTTATATCCTTATGTTAAGTTTTGTTCCTTAAGGTCTTTTTTCTTTCTAGTATTGCTGTATATGATTTAGGTGGTGGAACTTTTGATATTTCTATCCTGGAAATTCAGAAAGGCGTGTTTGAGGTGAAGTCCACCAATGGAGACACTTTCCTAGGTGGTGAAGACTTTGACCAGGCCTTGCTGCAACACATTGTGAAGGAGTTCAAAAGAGAGGTCAGCTACAAATGTGATTAATATATGATTAACATTCAGATATTGAGGGGTTTTTTGGTTCATATTAGTTTGCTTTGTAATTTTTGCCCTTAACAACATTGACAGAACGTTGAAATAATTTTCAGTGTCACGGGTGGGTTAAACTATTCGGTTATTGTAGCTTTGCATTGGTAACAAAGGATTAGGAGAGTATGATACTTAGACTACAAAATTGGAAAAGGAATCATATAAACTGGAAGCTCAAATTCTGGAAAGATACAATGAACTCAGCTCTAAGCACAGATGCCTTTTCTAGAATAGGCTTTGTTTTCCCTATAGATGATTATGTTTCTTTATGGAAAGATAACAATTTTATTTTGTATTGTTAGAACTTACCTTTTGAAATTCAAATAATATAGACATCAGCTCATTAATAATAGTATTGTCTGTCTTCACTTTATAGACGGGGGTTGATTTGACCAAAGACAACATGGCACTTCAGAGGGTCAGAGAAGCTGCTGAAAAGGCCAAGTGTGAACTCTCCTCATCTGTGCAGGTGAAGCATGAATATACCCAGGCAATTTTGAAAGGTCTTTTCAGCCTGAGTTTATTCGAATGGCAGATTATAATGGGCCTGATCTTTTTATAGTTTTATGGTTGCTGATAAACCTTTTCATGAACAAAAGGGACAGTATATTTTTTATGAATGAACAGAAATTTGTTAGCCACCCAAATCAGGTTACTGGAGTCAAATATCAAATAATGTTAAGTCCTGAATGAATAGTAACTTGTCTTAAAGAGATACTGATTTTAAAAATTACTCTACAAAGTTAAAATTATTAGCCTGGAAAATAGAAAATTGCTCAGAATTTCTATGGTCTTCAATAACTGAAGATAGTTGAGTGAGTCTCAAGTTCTCATTTACCTGGATTATGAATAGTCTAGAAATTGAATGCTGAAATTTGGCAGTGAGCTAGCATCTATAACCTGTACAACTTACTCTTTGTGTTGTTTCAGTTCTGAGAGGTGAGGCTTCAACTTTGCCATAACCACTAAGAACAAAGTTGTATAAAGCATGCTTGTTATGTCTGGGTCAGAAACTTAAGATGGAAGTCAAGAGGTCTATGGTCTATAGGATCTTAGGTGGCAGCGGAGAAACATGACCATGATCACTTTGTTTTATCACCCACCATAGGACAGGGAGATGTATTTACAGCAACTGACATTATTGATAGTGAACCTTCAGTGAAATTGCCATGGTTTTTTTTTTTTTTTTTTAAGTAGCTATGAGAAATGACAAGATTATGTACTCATTCATGATGTTGATGGTGTCCCCTTAATCCCAGCTATAGTAATGGAGTGGCAGAATTTTGCAACACAGTGGTTACAATTTGAGTCTAAATACTTGGCACTAGAAGACAGTTTACAATTTTCCCCAGTGGTTGAACATTTTTTTGAAGGGAGGGAAGGGGGTGCCATTGGTTGCCTTCAGTGTAGCTAAAATATACTGGTAGGCATTTGGATTTTGTTTGTTTTAGCAACTTTGCTACTATAGCAAGGTGTAATGATCATTTTGGATATAATGTTTGGGCATGTATGATGGTAAACCTATAGGAAAAACTCCTAGGAGCCTACATTACCCTCAAGTTTATGGTGTGGTTTGGAGAGATGAACATTATTTCGAACATTGTGTTAATATTAATAAATGTCAGACCAGAAGTAATGTAGACCTATGAACAGCTCTGCAAGCCAGCTGCTGGGTTCACATTCCTACTTTCATTACTTCTTAGCTATGTGACCTTGGATAAATTGCTTAATGTTTATTTATAAAAATGATATAAAAAAGACTTACAGATTACTAAATACAATGTATTTATGTAATAAACAGTTAAATATGCTAAAATGCAAGATGATTAACAGTAAAGGCACTGTTATATTTGTAATTATTATAGAGGAACTTGACCAAGGTGTTTGACAGCAAGGAGAGCTTATGTAAGATGAGCTGATCAGGAAAAGATAAAGAGTCAAGTAACTCAGGCTATGGGGTAAAGATAGAAGAGAGCCCGTGTGGCTGGAGTGCAAGCAGAGAGAGGAACATGAGTATAGGCTTTATGGATTTGGGATTTTGTGTCTCTTCTAAGATAAAGGAATACAAAATAATAAAGTGTTTTTAATTGGAGTGGCAGTAACGTAGTCAGATTTGGATCTGTGAAAAACACTGAGTGGAATGGGGAGTTTGGGGGGTCATATAGGTGGGTATTTTGGGCAGAGGGCAGCCATTGCAGGACTAAGTTAGTAAGCAGTAAGAAAAGGAAGAACTTGAACTAGAGTATGGTAGTGAGAGATACAGGGTTGGAATTGAGAGGAGAGGATACAAAACTGTCATGAACTTAAGAGAGTTGAGAGTCCTGTTTTTCAGATTGTCATTAATTTAGTGTGTTGAACTACACCAGTTTTGTTTTGGGTTTTGTTTTTTTTTTTTTGATATGTGGATATAGATTTAATAATGAAGTTCCATTAGCCACTTGTAGTTACCATATTTCAAGTTCTCGGGTATAAGTATAGATAGGTGGTAGCTGAATTGAATGAATAGCACAAATAGAATGTCTCCACTGTCAAAGTTCTGTTGTCTGACTTTTAGATAAATTGTTTTTGCTGATTCACTTTTAACATTTTGTGAAGAAACAAATTCTTAAAAACAGTACTGTCACTTTTTATAGAAGTGTCTTAATTCTAATTATTAAATATTTACATTTCGGGGGGGGGTTACATTTATATAAGCCTGGAAACTGGCTAAGGAGTTGATCCCCTCTTCTTTTTTTTTTTAATAGTTTATTACACCATTTTGTGCCTTTTTCCATCTCCGTTGTAGACTCTGTGATCCCTTTTGTTTTTATTCCCTACTGGTCTTGCTTTGACATGAGGTTGGAGGGGGAGGCACGTGGCAGTTCTGTTCCCAAGCACTTGTTTTAGCATTGCTAGTTTTGTTAGTGATGGATGAGTTTTTGTTAGTATTCTATGGCCTGTGCCTTACTGCGAGATTTGGTGTGGTTATAGCAGTGTTACTGTTACTCTCTGCTCTATAATCCTTGTAGTTCTCATTAAAGTTCCTGTTGCAACTTTCTGTCTCCCTGAAACATAACCACCCTAGCCTAGTGGCAGGTTATTTGGAACATATATTTGACATTTATTTTCATGTATGTGACATTTTTTAGGCTAGGTGAAAAGAAACAGAAATGTGATTCTTAATGTATGTTTAGTGTCAAGACAGTTCTTCCATTCTCCTGAAAAAGAATTGTCCTACTTTTCACTCCAGTTTTCATTGCTGATAATACATTCTGTAGTATTTACGTTTGGGGAGGGGTCGCCTTCTTAGATGGCTATTTATTTAAATTAAGTCTGACCCTTCCTGTGGCCTTCAGTCTTTTCACTGCTACTGCTCTTCACTGCTTCCTCACTAGACTGACATCAACTTGCCGTATCTTACAATGGATGCTTCTGGACCCAAGCATTTGAATATGAAGCTGACCCGGGCTCAGTTTGAAGGAATTGTGACTGATCTAATCAAGAGGACCATTGCCCCATGCCAAAAAGCCATGCAAGATGCAGAAGTCAGCAAGAGTGATATAGGAGAAGTAATTCTTGTTGGTGGCATGACTAGGATGCCCAAGGTATGAACCTATGATGAATTCTTGGCATGGAGAGCTGAGAGCACGTTTTTTGGGGGGCTAAATGGCTTGTGTTGTAGGGAAATGATAATGTGTCTTTTGTCACTGTAACCTGAAGGGGAGTGGATTTGTGTCCGTGGGTTTTTTCTGTTTTGTTTTTTTAAGTTATTTTTAGACTCTTTTTTAAATTAAAGGGTACAAGGAAAAGAACTAGCAAGGGCAAGATAACTTCTTGATAGCAAGGAGTGAGCCAACTTTATTTTGGAAGAATTTTATAAAGATGGCCTAAAAAAGCTTGGTGCTACTTAACTAGCCTGCAGGTACAATTTTAGACATGTCTACAACATACAGGATTTCTAATTGCATCTTTTCATCAGTGATTTGTGCAATGATGCATTTTACTCATCAACACATCATTCTGAAGACAGGTGTGTGGAAAGCTAATGACTGAGCACAAAATCTATTGAAGGTGCAATTCTTGCCTTATAGCTTAAATAAAGAGTATCTGGGCTTTTAGATTTTCAAAATTTTTCCTTTGGAATACTTGGACATGGGAAAGTATACACCAAATAACCCTGGAAGTAAAAAGGGGAGGCTTTAGACCATATAACATGTATGTTAATATATGGCATCTTTATATGTTAACATGCTATTCAACTAACCCTGTTTCCTCAGTAGCAGTAATACAGTCAGTAATGCCCTGCACTAGCCACTAGAATTATTAAATTACCATTGCTCCTTTAAATTGTTGCTTTGTAGAATAGTACCTAGATTATACAATTTCAAGATCCCTTCTGCCTTGTACCCTTCTGATTGCATGGGAAAACAGGTAAAATTTAAGCAAAGTCTTCACAAATTTAAAAGTGCTATGAATGAAATGCTTACATGAGTAAAGTGTTACTTACATGACTAAAATGTTACATATTTAACATTAGTAAGAGCTCAACTATGAAATAATTTGCATGAACATTCTTGAATCAGAAGTGGTAATGTATTGGCATTTGTTGGGGTCTTAGGAGACACATGTATTCTGTTTTCAGACACCTTAGGCAGTGGGTAACTTTTTCTTCTTGATGCTCAGGTTCAGCAGACTGTGCAGGATCTCTTTGGCAGAGCCCCTAGCAAGGCTGTCAATCCTGATGAGGCTGTGGCCATTGGTGCTGCCATCCAGGGAGGTGTGTTAGCTGGTGATGTCACAGACGTGCTGCTCCTGGATGTGACTCCCTTATCTCTGGGTATTGAGACTCTGGGAGGTGTCTTTACCAAACTTATTAACAGGAACACCACTATTCCAACCAAGAAGAGCCAGGTAAGTTAACCCTACATTCTGATGGAGATACAAAAGGGAAGTGATTGCAGTTTTGTGAGCATTTCCTGTAAAAGTTGACTTACTGTTTTGCAGTCTGTATTTGTTGAATGTTGGTGGTTAAAATTTTTTGTTCTTTTTTGTTCTGGAAAAGCTGTCTTTATCTGTTGTCAGCCAGCAGTGATGATTATAGGGAAAGCATCAATAGTTTTCCCTCCTTACCCCAAAAGGAGCTTTTCATGTGAGACTTGAGTTTTCATGCTCTTCTGTTGTCAAAAACAGTAAAAAGACTAAGACAGGGAAATGTGCTTGTTTTATGAACAAATGACAGGAGAGGGATGGATGATGGAAGTTTCTGAGATACCAAGCAGGGCTATGTAGAGAAAAATATGGTCTTAGATTATGAATATTTCCTGATTTTCCCAATTTTTCACCAATGTTTTTCTGAAAAATCTATGCTTTATTTGTGGTGTGGCATATTGTCGCCACATCATTCTGAAGAGAAGTATGCAGTGAGTTCCTGGGACTGAGCACAAAATACATATCCTGTCTCTGACCCATTTCCCCTTGCCAGCAGGTTTCACTATTAGCTCCTTCTCTTGTAGCCTTCTATAATACTGCATCATTGTCTAATGTATTTGCTTAGCTGAAACAGTAGATACTGTATACCTTTTGCTGTGCTAACCCTATTCCTGTTCCATACAAAGACATAAGTCTTCTGAAGAGGGTGAAATTTTTGGTTTGTACTTTGTATAAGGGATATCACTTTAATCATATTGCCAACCCAGGAAATTTCCTCCTCTTTAGGTGTTTTCAACAGCTGCTGATGGACAAACTCAAGTGGAGATAAAAGTTTGTCAGGGTGAGAGAGAGATGGCTGGAGACAACAAACTTCTTGGACAATTTACTTTGGTGAGTATCAGGATATTCCTAAATATTTTGCTCCCCCTTTTCTGTATAGTTACATTCTATCGCTTAATAACATTACCATAAATTTTGGCACACACCAACATAACCTATGTTATCTTGACTGTGTACAGTTTTACCTGAAGGTCTTCCTTGTTCCTCATGTTATAATAACTCACCAAGAAGTAGATAAAAGCCGAGGACTTGTTCGAAAATTCCTGATTATTAACTGTTACTTGATAGTGTTGCTGTGTTCTTGCCACCATGGCTTATTGGTGAGATCAGTAATGAGAGGTTTACCCTCAAGCACTATGTCCTCAGGTTACTTGCTATAGCTAACTAATTTAGGGTTACTTGTTATAGCTAACTAATTTATGTCTGAGCCATGTTATTTCAGATTACAATTAAACTATTACCCTCAATTACAAATAAATTTTTGTGCCTTTGTTAAGGTTGGAATTCCCCCAGCACCTCGTGGAGTCCCTCAGATTGAAGTTACATTTGACATTGATGCCAATGGGATTGTACATGTCTCTGCCAAAGATAAGGGTACAGGACGTGAGCAGCAGAGTAAGTGCTATCACTTATCAGACTGTAAGAGTGAGAAGAGTAAGTCTGGAAAAAGTCTGGAATTTCTCTGTTGTGAAGCTAGTAAATGGACCCCTTTTTTGGATTGTGTGTGTCCTTCCCCCCCCCCACCTCGCCCAAACCCCCTCCCCCCCCCACTACAGGCCAGAGGTGGGAGGGGGCTGCTGAGATGACTCACCAGAGATAGGGAGCAGAACAGGTAGATTTACTGGGGCAGGACAGGAGAGATCTGTTAGGCCATAAGTGGGTTAGCGCACTTGCTGGGGATCAAACTCAGGCAAATTGTATGCATCTTTTCTCCCAGTCTTGGTAAGGTGATGAGCTTTTTTGTGTCTCCTTTCTCCTCAGTTACCAGATTCATATATTAAAGGTGTATTTATTTCCCAGAACAGCCAAGCACCAGAAATTTGGTCTTTATGTATTTCAGACCCTTGCATTCTCCCTGCAGTACAACAGGGTGTTCCTGATCTTTTTGTAATGCACATCAAGATTGCTATGAGTTAGGAACATTCTTTTTCTTACTACATTAGAGGAAGACACAACTTTATCTGGAAAGTAATATTTAGTCTTTTCATTGCAGTTGTGATCCAGTCTTCTGGTGGTTTAAGCAAAGATGATATTGAAAATATGGTTAAAAATGCAGAGAAATATGCTGAGGAAGACCGACGAAGGAAGGTAATTAATTTCTGCCTTGTTTGGGAGGTAAAAGTTTGAACATGTGTCGTTGATATTTTATCTTCTCCATCTGTCTTTTTTCCTCCTTTATTATGTGTGAAATGTTTCATTTATTGGTCTTGGATATCAACATTCTAATGTTACAATGACTAGCCAATATTTTTACAGATTACCTTTGATCTCTGTAGTAGGTGTGACCTCTAAAGATATGCAGCAGTTAACATGTTGTATTGCTTAACGAGGACACCCAGCTAAATGGTTGATCAGGAAGTCTTTCATACTACTAATTTTTTTTAGGAACGAGTTGAAGCAGTTAATATGGCTGAAGGAATCATTCATGACACAGAAACTAAGATGGAAGAATTCAAGGACCAATTGCCTGCTGATGAGGTGAGCCCTCCTTTAAAATAGTTCAGGGAATTGGGAGGTGTTGTCACCAGTGTTGGTGGAGTTTATTTTTCCTTATGGGATGTGATAGAGTTTAGTTTTAGAAAAAAGTATTTCTGAATGTTAATATTGTATGTAATGGGATAAGAAGCCTGGGGAAAATGAGGGTTTTGTTTTGTTTTGAAGTGCAACAAGCTTAAAGAAGAGATTTCCAAAATGAGGGAGCTCCTGGCTCGAAAAGATAGTGAAACAGGAGAAAATATAAGACAGGCAGCATCCTCCCTACAGCAAGCATCACTGAAGCTCTTCGAAATGGCATACAAAAAGGTACAAAGGCACAAGAGTATTGTTCAATGATTATTTTGCTTTAACTTACTCTTAGTGTATTGCTCGTTACTGTCACTGATGATGCTTCCCGTCATACCCACTTGTGGCATTAGTACTGCAGTTGCCCATCCCTCCGGTCTTGTTCGCTCTATTTTGGGAGAGGGAGGGAGAGATCAAAGGGAAGGCATCACAGAAATCACTAACATATACTGGGAGAGGGAGAGTAGAGTAAACTGGATATGGCTTCTGCATTTCCAGTTAACCACAGAACAAATAGCCCTAACAATAAATCTGAGAATGGTTTGTTACTATTAATGGCAGCCCTAGCAAATTTTTTAACAAGAAATGTCAAATGTTTTAACAGATGGCATCTGAGCGAGAAGGCTCTGGAAGTTCTGGCTCTGGGGAACAAAAGGAAGATCAAAAAGAGGAGAAGCAGTAATAGCTGTGAACTTTGGAGATTAAAGGTCAACATACTATGACGCTTGGGAGTGAAGGGATTTCCTGAGCAGAGATAGGCAGATTTCAGTCTTTTACTGTGTTTTTGCAGTATTCTATATATAATTTCCTTAATATGTAAATTTAGTGACCATTAGCTAATGATCGTTTAATGAGTGATAATTCCAGCAGTACAAGTTCACAATGTTCTATCCCTAGCCTGCCATTATTTTCAACTGCATGTATAAGGGAAGAAGGTGATTTATTGATCATTATAAAGACTTAACATTGTTGTTTTTTTTCTTTTTTCTTTTTTTTTTTTTTTTTTGCTCAAGTATATTTTCAAGGGGTGGACCCTTCTTATCACAATGAAGGTAGTCAGTCACAGGCCTGAAATGAGACCTTATACAAATGATACCTGGTCACTAGAGTACTCTGGTCCCAGCCTATGTGTACATGAAATTCTGAGACTGAGGCCTAAGGCCTTGCACAAAGGCAAACCAGCTGTGCTGCCATGTCAGGAGTAGAGTAGGGGAAGCTAAGTCATAGCTGAGGGCAGCTTTTAAAACAAGGTAATAAGGCCCCCTTTTTAAGCTATACTTTTCTAGCTACCTTCTGGTCTGTCTGGCACCTGTATCCTTATTTTTGATCCATTCTGGATTTTTTAAAAAATAAATAAACACAAAGTACTTTGATTTCTTGGTTTGTGAGGGGTGAATTCCTGAGATTTCTATTCAGGAACATGACGTCTTTATTCCCTATTCTCACAACATAAAAAACATTCCCAAAGATATACTTTTAGGTTCTGCCTTTCTTATTGCCCCACCTTAGTTTGAAGATGTTGAAACTGCCTCTTAAACCTTTTGAAATTTTTGAAAAAGGGCTTTTCTCAGGCTACTTTCAGGTCCAAACAGCAAAAATTCCAACTGGAATTGACTTAGAATATAGAAATATGTCTAGTACTAAAGTTCTAACATGATCAGTGTCTCAGCAACACCAGAAACTTCTTTATTTCTGCTTTTTCATCAGCAAATTTCCTTGCCCTAAATTCTGATATAATTGTTAAGTATCATATGCTAACAACTTGGCCAGTCAGAAAGGTAACTATACCTATCTTGTGTTCCTAAAAATCTTGCAACAGACTTCTCATACTTCATGAGTCATTGCTATGTGCCATCTCTCATCACCATGGGCTTAGAAGCCATCAGGTTTGCCCAGAAATGAATGCATTACTCTAATGTGAATGATTTACTGGAAAATTTTCTTCACCAGCACTTACTTACATAAACACTTCTTAAGTCTTGTATGAAATATAGTAGGCTCAAGTTTTCAGCCACATGAACACTTAGTGTGGGAACTTAAGATATGCAGCAATTCTTTCTGAAGGGTTGTTTTGGAAGATAGTTTCTGACTCACCACTGCCAACTAAATGCCTACTACAGTCCCAGTCATTGTGAGAACTAAACCTCTCAAGGATTTCCAAAGCATTCTAATTAAAAATTGGATTTTATTAGAGTCATCCTCAGGATCAGCAAAACAGGTCCTATTAGGAAGGGAAAAAGCTGCCTCTTAGGTAGGAATCCATAGCTACTATTCTCAAGCTCTGCCTCACATGAAGTGAATATATAGTTTCACTTACTTTTTTTTAATTTATACATACAGAACTGGGCTACAGGGCAGAGGTGCAGGGGAGGCAACAGGATTCACCAGAGATAAGAGTGGGGGCAGAACAGGCAGATCAATGAGAGACAGGAGAAACCTGCTGGGCCATGCAGGTCACCTCACTGGTTGGGGATCAGACAGTAGTGGCTGCTGCTAGCTTGCAGTGCTGCACCTTAACCCATTGTGCCACCAGGGAAGGCCCCTCAGTTAACAATTGTAAAAGGAAATTACGAATTGTTCTTAACTTGTCTCCCTTTTGTGGGACAAATGTTTTATAATTGCTTGAACCCAAAAACCTGAAGAGTACTACATCTTCACAAACCTTCACAGTACATCCACAATTGTTATCTCAGTTCTTTACCACTTAAGTGTAACTATTTGATTATTCCAAGGAGTCTTGCCACTTAAAAACTAATCCTTGCTACTTTGTCACTCCCCCACAGCACCTGTTCTAGGCCTATTGGAGTCATATAAACTTGCTCTTTGCTACAATTTTATTTTGTGATCTTCACCCTTGCTGTAACAGTCTTCTCACATATTTCCACTTGGGTCATTTCTTGCCTTTTTTTTTTTTTAAAGGTGTTCAAGAACTGGGGTACAGGCCACAGGTGTTGAGTGCGGGGTGAGAGGATTCACCAGAGACGGGCAGATCTACTGATAGACACTACTGAGGGGAGCAGCAGATGAGTCAGGAAATAGGCCATGCCATGTGGGTCACCTCACTAGTTGGGGATCAAATGTCCACTAAAGTGGGTGCGGCTAGCTTATGCTATGCCCTAACCTGTTGTGTGACCAGGGAGGGCCCTCTTGTTTTTATAAGGCTTTGAAATGTCATAAAATAGTCTCTCGTTTCCTATCCTTACTCAGTTTTGTAACAGAAATTTTGTCCTTCCCTCATGAAATTCACATGTTGAATCCCTTAAACTTGATGGTACCTATATCTTGTGACAAGTGATGGGTCACCAGAGTTAGGATCTTTATGAAAGAAGTTCCAGAAATCCATCCCTTGTATACTGTCATGTGAAGACAGAGCCTCAGAGGGTCTTCACCTGGGTATGCTGGCATCTTGAACTGAAGACTTCTGCCTCTAAATCTGAAAACTTACTTACAAATTTAAAATGACTTTATTTGTATTATCTTGTTATAAACAAACCAAATGGAAAAATACATTCACCAAAATGTAAGCTACATGAAGCCAAACATTTACTCACTGCTTTTTCCCCAATGTGTATAGCCATGCCTACACAGAAACATCAAATTGTTATCCCACTGTCAAACGGTGGTGTGGTTCCTCCATTTCAGAGATTATGGTCCCTTAATTTTTTAATTTATACAAGTTACATTCTCACTTGTCAAGAATAATAGGAGCAACTTTCAACAAACCAAGAAACTAGAACTAAGTTCCTAAATAGAAAAATCACCCAAAATATAAGAAGACAGACTTGCTGTGATCATTTCACAATATATACAAATACTGAAACTAATACATGTCAATTATACCTCTTTGAAAAACATGTATTCTAAAAATAAAAAGAATCCAAGGGAGATATTGAAGAATGTAGCCTAAGATTTTCCTGGACCAGCCAAATAGATCTGTATTCATCTCCCAGGTATTGTACAGTTCTATTGCTGATACAGTCTATGTGATCTTGAACCTTATGCTGATACAGGGAATAAACTTTTCCTCAACTGTCTTGAAAATTTCAACCCTATTCTTAGAAAAGCTGTAAGGCTAGTGTAACTATATCCACCTTTCAAGTAGATTCAATTAGCACTCTGCCACTGTAGCATTTTCAGTGTATATCACTGAAAATTAGTGTATGTTCGCACAACTAATAAAAGCAGGAATTTTAGGTCAATATACTATTACCTACACACACCCCCCTTATTAAAATTAGCCTGTAGCTGTCTCAGCACATATTGTATTAACCTGGGGTCATATCAAAGATCTCATGCATTTGTTTCATCTCCTTTTACCTAAGAAGAGTTTCTTTACCCTTTGGTTTTTTCATGACATTGACCTTTTTGGAGGGTACAGGCCTTTTGTTTTACAGAAAGACCCTTGCTTTGGATTCACTTGAAGACTTATGTTCAGAGACATGTATATATAATTGGTAGCACTCCTGTTTCTTTACCACATCAACTATCAGGAGGAGTAAATGGCAGTTTCATTGATTCACAATTCTTGATTATAAAGATACCTTTAATAAGTAATCTGTAGGGGTAGTTTAAATAGAAGATGCCAATGAAATAGAAAGCAAGTGCTTATTGCTGGTGTATGAAGCATGGGAAGTGAAGAGACAAACTCAAGATTTTAGAAATGAATTGCTTTCCAGACAGACCCTTCACTATTTTAGATGCCATTGGTACTCTATTCCCCTGTCTTGCGGCTGCTTTGTTAAGGGCTATGCCTCCTCCCTTTCCTGTCTTCTAGTATCAGAAGGACAATGAAATGAACAAAAGCCCTAGACAGAAAAGCTATAGGGCGACCTACATTACTCAACCTGTGAACAGCACAAAGGAGGTAATTTAGCAATTACAGAACAAACTATTGAAACAGCCATTTCAGTAGGTCAAAAACAGAACAATTTTATATTGTTAAACCTAATACAACGCACCATCAGCAAACCCATTTCTGCTACAGCAGGTCAAGAAACAAAACTCTCTTTACACTAGAGAGCACTGCAGCTAAATCAGCCTTTATATTACAAGCTTGAACAGATAAAATCATGAAACAGAGAAATTAAATGTTTCACCAAAAATCACAAGTTTTCCAACAAGTTCTTACAGACCTAGACCTAGCGGGTGAAGATCTGAGGCAGTGGTAACAGGCTGTGGTGAGGAGAGGAGGAGGGGGAATTGTCCATAAACCTCTGAATATAAAATATGAGACTATGAGCATTTCTCTGGGGAAATGATCCATTGTTTTACTCATTTTGATACTTTTACCAAAAGGGGTAAGAACCACAGATTTCCTAAGTGGGAAACCAATCAACCTTATTAGTCTAACTAGCTTAAATTCAAGTCATGTACCTTCCAGTTCTGTCCCCTTGCCATTTGCCATCTTCTCACTCCTGCCTTTGCAGTCTCGGGCATCCTCATCTCCCCACTTCCACAAAGTCTTCCCCACTTAGCCTACTCTGGCTGCTTCACACAGACACACAGAATCTTCTTTTTTTTTTTTTTTTTTTACTTCAATATACAATTCAGCAACTTAGATCTTTTATTGTATTTTCTCCTCCTTGGATTATCTTCCCTTGGACCATTTAGGAACAAATTCCAGAAATCATATTTTACTCTACAAAATAAAGCAATGTCATGATCACATCTTTAAAATGTCAACAACTCGGGCCCTCCCTGGTGGCTCAGCGGGTTAAAGCACTGCACTGAGAGGCTAAAGTCACTTCCGCATGAGTTCGATTCCTGCCTGCCCCAGAGGAGGAGATCCACATGGCGAGGCAGACCTCTCCTGACCCGCCCGCTGCTCCCCTCAGCAGTGTACTTCGTCGATCTGCCTGTTCTGCTCCCCACTCTGTCTTTGGTGAATCCTTTCACCCTCCGCATCTCTGGCCTATACCCCAGTTCTGTATGAATAAATAAAAATCTTTAAAAAAAAAAAATGTCAACTCTTTTAGTAGCAGCATCTGAATGTTCAAATTTTCCAATTGCTTTGTAAATTTTACAACTGTTGTAAAAAGGGCCACATTTTATATTGGTTTATGTCCCCTCAGTCCCTTCTGTCTACAGGTTTCCCTACCTCTTTTTTTCCCCATGTTTTGCAATTTATTTCTGGAAGAAACTGAACCACTGGACAGTCTACATTTTATTAATTGCATCCTTGTGATGTCATTTAAAATTCTTGTGATGCCATCTGCCTGTGTTCAGTTTTTTTGACAAATCTAGGTAGTTACGTACTTCCATCAGAGGGGTTGGGCTTTTGTGATATTAGTAGTCGTTAATGATTATTACCCAGATTTCCAATTTCATTAAAGGTACACTATTCTACTTACTTTTTCTCTAATGAGAAATATCCCCTCATATGAAGTATCTATCTACCCCAAGGTACTTGAGGAAATGATCCATTGTTTTTAAGCATTTCTTGATGATAGACTGATCAAAAAGGGTCAAATCAGCTAAATCAGCCTTTAGTATTTTTTTTTTAAGATTTATTTATGCATACAGAGCTGGGGTATGGGTCAGAGGTGCAGAGCGATGAGAGGATTCACCTGAGACAGAGTTGGGAACAGAACAGGCCAACTGATGAAGTACACTGCTGAGAGGAGCAGCAGGTGGGTTAGGAAAGGTCTGCAGCGCCATGTGGACCCAGGGCCGGGATCAAACTCATGCTGAAGTGGCTGTAGCTTCTCAGTGCTGTGCTTTTAACACGCCGTGCCACCAGGGAGGGCCCAGCCTTTAGTATTACAAGCTTGAACTGATGAGATCAGTTCACTTTAGAATAAATTGGTTCTGTAGCACTAATCAAAGGTGAGATCAATGAATTTCATGGCTATCACTATGAACTCATGGATTATAACTTACTTTATGTGTTTCAAGTCACTGGAATTCTTACTGGCATTTGTTGTTTTAACTTTCCCTGGTGTAAACCTCTCCCTTTTGACGCAAAGTTCTTACAAGACCCCAGTAGTCTATTAATTTCTTTCCTTATTGATATAAACAAGGTGTTTTGACGCTTACTCATTTTTGCTATACTCTTAAATACAGCTATTTCTCATTTTATACTGTTACCTATTTGTTTAATGGTCTTTTTTTTCTCCTAAAAATGATCATAAATGTAATGACTGCATTGCATCTAATGTTTTTCAGCACTCTTCCCACTGTAGGCAAAGTACTAGGACATGATATTTATGAATTTGAACTAAAAACTTAGCTTCTGTCCAGCTATCTTACAAGTATCTTTACTGAGTAAAAAAGGAATTATTTTGTAAATACTAATCACTTACTGCCCAGAGTAAATCATCCACAGGCATGGGTCAGTGACTCCCTGCTGGGTTTTTTTTTTAAGATTTATTTATCTGGCCCTCCCTGGTGGCACAGCCAGTTAAAGCACCGCACTAAGAAGCTTAAGCCACTTCCTCATTAGTTCCATCCCCGCCTGCCCAGGAGGAGATCTGGCGCGGCAGACCTCTCCTGACCCGCCCGCTGCTCCCCTCAGCAGTGTACTTCGTTGATCTGCCTGTTCTGCTCCCCACTCTGTCCCTGGTGAATCCTCTCACCCTCCGCATCTCTGGCCTGTACCCCAGTTCTGTATAAATAAAGAAATCTTAAAACAAAAAAATTTATTTATCTATATAAGAGCTGGGGTACAGGCCAGTGATGTGGGAGGTAAGTCCACCAGAGACAGAGTGGGAAGCAGCAGGCAAGACAGAAGAGGTCTGCTGTGCCATGTGGGTTAGCTCCCTGGCTGCAGATTAAACTTGTGCTGCAGTAGCTGCCAATAGCTTCATAGTGCAGTGTCTTATAACCCCTTGTGCCACCAGGGAAGCCCAATGCTAGTTTTTCTTACATGGAAAACTAGGAAGACCTATTCCATCTAATGAGCACCCCCTAGAACAGGAATTCTAAAAAAGAGATAAAATTTCTAGAACTGAAAGAGAAAAAAAAAAAGTTCCCTATATGCATTATTAAATCTGGAAATCATTTTAGGGTAGAACACTGAATGTTCAATATCTGCTTAATTTAACAAGACTACAAATTCATGTGAAGATGTTTGGTTTTCCAGAGAAGTTGCTCTCTTTCCTTAGTTGTAAGTCTTCCTTCCCACTAAGGGGTCATGTTTCCTCCAGGAGTCCACAGTGGGGTAATGATACCATACTCTGGCCCATTTCAAGTCACTTTCACACAGCTAACACTCTACTGTTAAGCAACTATGTCTTATGTCAATTTACACAGATCTTTAATTCTGTAAGTCTTATTTTGAATTGCTACAGGTTGGGTCTTTATTGGCTTTTATTTGCTGCAAGATTTCTGTATTTTCTTAAGGATAAAATCTACATAACTGCATTCCTCAAATTCATTATGCTTAGTAAGAATTTGAGGGTAGATTAGACATTCCTTTAGTGATTTCCATCTTCTCTAGGAAATTATAAGCATTTTAGATATAATCTAATTTAGAGATTTTTCTACTTTTCATTTCCCTAGGCACAAATTTTTTCTTCCCTCTTTTTTAAACAACAGAGTGCAGAGAGAACTCTTTGATGGATCAGAAGCAGGGAAAACACAGAAAAAAAACTAGTAAGATACCTAGGGAAAAAAAATCACTCATTCTTCTAATACTGTTTATATAAATAGCTAGCATTTTAAACGAACTTCTGAAAAGTTCCAAATTTCTATCAACTAGTAAATAATGTATTTTAAACAAGAGAAAAGACCCCACAGATGTATTTTACTGGGAACAACTATCCACCAGAAGAAACATCCCTAAGAATTGTATTTTTGGATCTGCTCTATCTTCATTCTTCAGAAGAATAACAAAGTGAGCAATGTGACAAGTTCCCAGCATATGTGTATACAAAATAGGGGAAGAGGCTCTTTTTTTTTTTTAAAGACTTATTTATGCATAAAGAATTGGGGTACAGGCCAGAGGCACAGGAGCGGTGAAATGATTCACCGGAGACAAAGTGGAGAGCTGCACAGATGAAGTACACTGTTGAGGGGAGCAGCGAGTGAAACAGGAGAGGTCCACTGCACCATGTGGATCAGCTCCCTGGGTGGGGAACAGACTTGTGCTGAAGTGGTAGCAGCTAACTTTGTAGTGCACTGCTTAAACTCCTTGTACCAACAGGGAGGGCCGTAGGGGAAGAGGCTCTTTCTCTTCTTGACAGAAGAGGCAGCACCAATAAATTCAAGACACTTAACATTATGGTCCCAGAAGGCATTGTTACTAGAGGTAATGAACATTAAAATTACCTTACAAGAGAATAAAGCAGGACCACTATCTTACATCATATCCTAGAATCAAATCAAAATGCACTAAAAACTTTATTGTTTAAAATACTTATTTATTTATGCATACAGAATGGTATGGCATACCTCTCCTGACCAGCCTGCTACTCCCCTCCGCAGTGTATTTCAGTCGATCTGCCTGTTCTGTTCCCCACTCTGTCTCTGGTGAATCTTCTCACCGCCCCCCACACCTCTTGCCAGTTTTTGTATGCATAAATAAATAAATCTTTTAAAAAATGAAAATAATAGGAGCCTCCCTGGTGGCACAAGCATAGCACTATGAAGCTACCTGCAGAGACTGCTGTACAAGTTTGATCTTCAACCAGGGAGGTGATCCATATGGCGTGGCAGACATTTCCTGTGTTGCTTACTGCTCCCCTCTGCAATGTATTTCAGTCAGTCTGTCTATTCTAATCCCCACTCTGTCTCTGGTGAATCCTCTCATCCCCCCAATCTCTGGCCTGTACCCCAGTTTCTGTAAAAATATAATTACCATACGATCCTATAGTCCCACTTAGGGCTACTTCCCAAAGAATATAAAAATAGTAACTAGAGGGCTTCTCTGGTCACTTAGCTAAGAGTTAAATCTCAGTACTATCAATGCTCCTGGACTGAGTTTAATCCCTGGCCAGGGAGCTAACCCACATGGAACAACAGACCTCTCGTGTTGCCCACTGCTCCTCACAGCAATGTATTTCAGTCAGTCCACCTATTCTGCTCACCACTCTGTCTCTGGTGAATCCTCTCACCCTCAACACCTTAGACCTACACTCTAGTTCTTCTACAAAACAAAAAGAAAACAGTAATAATAACTAAAAAAGACACCCGCATCCCAATGTTCTTTACAGTTAACAGCAAAATACAGAAACAACTCAGGTGCCCAAATGAATAGTTTAAGATGTAGTATAAATACACAGGTGAAATCTCATGTGTGACATGTATAGACCTTGAAGGTTTTATGCTAGATGAAATAAAACTGAGGAAGATAAATACTATAGGACTTCACTCATTTGTGAAATGTAAAGAAAATGGAAAAAAGCTCTTATAGACTCCGACAACAGAATGAGGGTTAAAAGAGAGGAAGGAGGGCCCTCCCTGGTGGCACAGTGAATTAGAGTGCAGCACTGCGAGCTAGCAGCAGCTGCTTCAGTGCTGGGTGAATCCCTGGTGCCGGAGATGATCCACATGGCGCAGCAGACCTCTCCTGTCTCGCCAGTGCTCCCCTCATCAGTGTGTTTCACTTGATCTGCCTGTTCTGCTCCCCACTCTGTCTCTGGTGAATCCTCTCACCCTCC
>NW_004567122.1:28510978-28524903 GCF_000260355.1 Condylura cristata | reverse complement strand
AAAATTAATAAGTTAAAAAAAAAAAACAGCTTTTCAAGAGGTGAAGACTGACCTCATCCACAACAGCCAAGTACATGGAATTCATAACGTGCCAAAGCTTTAGACAAGTACCAAGGCCATCTTTGTGTGTTTGCATCCAACTGTGAAGAGCATGCCATGCTGGTGGAGACCCTTTGTGCTAAATAAATAACAAACCAACCTAATTAAGGTTGATGGCAACAAGAAACTAGGAGAAATGTCAACCCAGTGTAAAATTGATGGAGATGGGAAACCTGATGAAGAGCTGGTTATAATCGTATGGTAATAGGACTGTCTATGGAGAGAGCCTCAGGTTAAGTATGTCATCAAGGAGTACTTCAAATACTCAAAAAAACGAGGAAATAAATTAGGAGAAAATAAAAAGCGAACTAACGTTCACTGATGACCTATACTTGCTGACATAGTACGAGGCAGGTTATTAAATCCAAATCCCACAAAACAGTAGGCATCCTCACTTTTCACACCATTGCAACTGTCTGACAGCACCACCTGCAAGTCCTAAAAGCAATTTCAAGCTTAGTAAGGTCCAAGATGAAATTCTCAATCATCCCCCAAAACCTGCTTATCTCAGTAAATGTAACGATTTCAATAGCTGGGAGCTTCCTCCTCTTCCTCCACAACCCACTCATCATCCAGTCTCACCTGTTCTAAATCTCATAGCTCACCCTCTACTATATGCATGTCACCACTACAGTCTAAGACACAAATCTGTCACAAGAATTAGTGCAGCAGCCAGTGGTCTCCAGCCTTCCACGTTTGCGCTCTCACCCTTGCCCTTTAAAACCTGTAAGCTGTACGTTCCATTGACAGAAGCCAAACGCCTAAGCTTGGCTTTCAAGGCGCTAAAGAATCTGTCCCTATTCCTTCTCAACTCAGTTTTCCCATTCCAGACCTTGCTTCAGCATACTGGCTTTTTTGCAGTTGCTCACATGTGCTATGTCCTGACAAACTCCTACTCACCCTTTGGGTCTCATTCCAGAGCGGGGTCCCCCTTCCATGAAACTCTCACAGTGAAGTACTTATGTATTTGTGCAATTGTTTTCATACACGAAAGAGAAAAAAAAAAAAAAAAACCACTGACGATTATAAACGCCACAGAAACTCCAAACGGTAGGCGCTGTCGCCGGTTTGGTTCTCCTGTGTAGACTCAGGAAAAAGGGGACCTGGCACACAGTTTGGACGCAAATATTTGAATGAATCCAATTGAGGTGAAGAGAAAAAGGAGCCGACTAAAGCCTAACTCAGAAAGGCAAAGTTGAAGCTTACACACCTGTCCCTTTTGTCTAAACATTCTCCTCACTTCCATCCTCAACAGCTCAGGTAGCTCGGACCAATCCACACGTGGGATTTGACACCTCCAAGTCTCCGCCTCAGGCAGACGGTCTTCCCTCCCCGTCCCTCTTCACGTTTCAGTTCCAACGAGATTCCAGATTGGCTCGAACGAGAATGAACGAGCTTCTTGTGCCCCTGCTGGTGGTGAAGGCCGGACTACCCCTAGAGACTCTGCAAATCTGGCCAGTCACCCGGAGTCTGAACTCTAGTCAGAGCAGGCGTGACTTACGCCTGTCGGAGCGCTTCGTCAACTCTGAAGCCGCGTAGTGCGAGGCACTTTTTTAAGGTCTCTCACGTTCAATTCAAACCGCTAACTCCAAGCTCGAGCGGCCGGACGCGGGTCACAGTCCCTCAGGTGACCAATTCGTTGACAGGTGGGACAGAAAAGACGACTACTGCGCCTCGCCCTTTAAGAAGCACCCCCATGCTTACTGGGAGCTCTCAGTAAATCATCGCGAGAGGCACCGGCTTCCGCCCGCTTCCTTCTCTCGGTTTGCCGGGCCGGAAGAAAGGTGGTATCTCCCCGCCCCCCGGCCTTACCTCACAAGGCAGCGCGGTCACAGCTGCGGCCAATCGGCAGGCTCATTGTAGGACGCTGCTCCGAGAGCCAATGGAAAGTAGCGGCGCGCGCAGAACTTTCCCTCTTCCGCATCGGCCCCCTCCCTTCCGCCCGCCGACTTCCACTCAGCCTCTGGCGGAGGAAGTGATGTCACAGGCCCCATGTGAGCGGATTGCAACACATGCAGCTGCCTGGAGAGAGGGAGCCGGTGTCCTACGTCAGAGCCGCCGCCGCCGCGGAGCCGCCGCCGGGGAGGAGCAGCCGCTGCCGCCCAGGACTGGGCCCTTAGGTAAACCGGGGGAAGGAAAGGCCAGGGACTACTGCGGCGGGCCGCCCCGGCGGGAAGAGGAGGGCCACTCTGGGGTGGCAAGGAAGGGAGCCGCTCTGCCCCAGCGGCGGCGCTAACTCTGTGGTCTTGGTGTCTCCGGGCCCCGCCGGGCCGCTCTAGGGAGGAGGAGGCGAGAAGATGGCGGACGACCCCAGTGCTGCCGACAGGAACGTGGAGATCTGGAAGATCAAGAAGCTCATCAAGAGCTTGGAGGCGGCCCGCGGGTGAGCGCCACGTCCGGCCCCCCCGTGCCCTCTTGGTTCCCGGACCCCTCACGATGGCCGCCCCCGCGCCGCATGGCCGGATGAGGAGAACCAGGCACTAGCTAACTCCCGCCTTCTGGACCTTTGGGTGGTAGCCCCCAACTCAGGGGCGAGCATCTGCCGGGTTGGCCCAAGAAAGTGTCCTTCCCCCTGCTTGGGGGTAAGTGGCCGCGCTCGCGGGGCTCGAACCACTTGACCCAGTCGTAGTGGACCGCTGTTACTTTTGAACCCCTCCCAGGCCCTTGAATGCAGCCACTCCCCCTGACCTCCAGGTGTTGCCCACCTGACTTGGGTGATGTTTGGGGGAAAGACACGGCCTTATTTTCCGAACGCCCTCCCTGATTTCCTCCCTTCTCGTTTCTTAGTCAGACCTTATTAAAATGGCCTCCCCCTCCCGACCTTCTGATACCCGTGTGGGTGAAGTTTGGATGGGGAGGATAGAATAGGTGGTCAGGGACTACCTCTTTCTGACTTCCCCGATGCCTCTGGATTTTAGCAGCTGTCTTAATATGACTTCCTCGGAGTTTCCTGGTTTTAGCTGTTTCACGATCTACCTGTAAATTGAAAATGCCAGCGTGTGTAGCCTTTGCTTTACACTAAGGAAGCTTTTACTTTACAAATCTATATTGTCCAGGACAAATGGGGCCGTTTGATTTGAGCTGTAACCACAGGATCCCTAGAGCTGCCCCTCTTTGTAACTTAATGTGGCTAGAGCTGCCTGTCCTGAGTCTTGTTGAAGTTCAGAACTGAGTTAGGTCGACTTTGAGTCTCCTTTTGTAGATTTTGTAAGAAACTGAGGTGTGTGACACACCCGTTATAGGAAAGATAGATTAGGTGAAAACTGACCTTAACATTATACTATATTTAAAGTTAAAAATAGAAGGATTAGTGGTTTGAGGAAGGTGTGTCGAAGGCATTCCTATTTTCTGTTACTTAATTTTGTTCTTTTTCTAATTATAGGAAGTTTTTACTAACAGGAAGTGGACCCAAAAAATGTGTTTGGAATATTACATATTTCTGTGTCTGAGCATTCTTAGAATAGCAGAGTGGCTTGCCCCAGGCCATGTTGAAAGTTGTTTTCAGCACAGGAATTGAGCATTCTTATTATCAGTCCCAGTTTGTCCTTTGTCAGTAATTTTCAGTGAGCAATGAGAGGATCACCATCCCTCAAACTCTTGTTACTTAATGAAATAAGGTGTAGTTAAAGCTCCGGGTTAACAGATTGGTTTTGCTTTTGGTTTGTTCTCAGTAAATTAGGACAGTTTTGTTATGGAATGTAACTTCTGAAAGTTTGACCTTATCCAGTGATTTGAGCCTTTGCTAATAAGAATCAAAGGTAGTAACTTAGCTTTTTACACTCTAGGTTCTCTTTCTTTGAATTTAATAGTCTCCTCAGACCTAATGAATGATCTTATGGGAACCTGAACACAGACCGTTGTGTGCCATATGGTGTAAAGCATAATTGTTTCCCAAATGTGACAGTATAATACAGAAAGGGTAATACAGTGCTTGTGACCCATCGTGATGCACTACCAGAGATTAACCAGGTTCTTTTGTTTCACTGGGATTTTCTGTTGTTACTTGAATCCTTCAATAGAGTGTGACTTTTATACAGTTTATCGTTGTTACTGCTTTATTTTAAGTGAGATATAAACTGTGGATTTGTCCTCTTGTGTTACTTTAATTTGGGGGTGAGTTCACATGTTAGGATTTACATGTATTCTTTGAAGAAGACTGAAATTCAAATTCACAACATTCATAACATAATTCATTAAGAAACAGCATTCTATTCTACTGCCTAGTGGAGGAAACATTTTTAAATTGGTTCCTGGCCATGTTGCCTAGCCTCTTGAAACTTTTATGCTCCTCTGTAAAGTTTTTAAAGGTTTTACCTTTTTAATTAGTAAAGTTTAAAGCATAACTTTTCTTCCCAGTTGTAGTTTGAGCATTTTAGACAGAGTCAAGTCATCCAAAATATTGTTTAGAAAAAAACTCACAGATGTCTGATTTGCTTTTATTCTTTTGTTGTAGCTTGAAATATATCAAAAATTTTAAATCTCGGCCATCTGTGGGGATCAGTAAAAGAGTGACAGTTTATTCTGTTTGACACAACTTTCCCAGTACTTACATAGTCCTTTTCAGGAATAGCTTTTTTCATGACTGGGTTATTAAAATCATGTTCTTTAATGAGGTATGTTCTACCTTCTTTATATCACTTTAAAATATTTTTAGGACAAATTAATGGATTTTAAAGATAAAGTGAATGGCAAAACAAATCTATGTGCTGGTGTTTGGGTGCAACCTGTGAGTTTTAAAAGAAAACTAAGATTAAACCATGGTTATTAGCATTGATAATGCAGTAGAGTGGTGGATTAATAGAATTGTCCCCAAAATGAAGTTGTTTTGAGGGTTGATTTCTTTTGGCCTAACACTGCATTGTAGAATTCTGAGCATGTGAATTAGATTCATTTGTTATAAACAGTACTAAGTAATGCTGGGATAAAAGTAATTTTGAAATAATAAGTCAGGCTGTGGTTGCTTCTTTATATGACACAAATGAATGTAGGTTTCAAAGGGAACTTACCTGCAAAATTGACTCACTAATTAAGTACATCTCAAAAGATTTGAAGTTACTGAGCATGATAATTTATTGAGCACTCAGTCACTAATATAATATAGATGCTGTGTCAAGCAAAACATAACTTCATTTAATCCTCACAATAGCATTGCCACCATTTGATAGACAGGCCAACTGAGACTGAGAGATTAAATAACTTGTTCTCCAAAATGTCACAGAGCTATAAGGTGGCAGAGTCAAGTATATGAACCAGTGTAGTCTGTTGGGCAATGGAATTCTTTTGTTTTCAAAAAACTGTAAGAATGGATTTATTTGAATTGTAATCTGAGCTACAACAGACTATGTTATTGTCTTAGAAGCACATTTGTAGGGACCAAAATGTATAAAATGGAGAACTTGACTAGGAGTCTGTTTTTATAGCCAGCGTCATACTTACATGCAACTGAATTTAAGTTGAGTGGTACATACTATTTAGTTTCATATAAGCCTGTCTGAATGCTAGTTTGGGGATGTGCTAGGAAAATAATCAGGCAGTTATTTTGCTCTACGTAAGAGCCGTTTAAAATCATAAACTTCCCAGTTTATGATTGCTTCTGGCATATTCTCTACAATTGGGTTTAATGAGGACATATATATATATATATATATATATATATATATATATATATAAGCCAAAACTGGAACTAGGGCCATGCGAACAGGGTTGTGCTTGTCCTTATTCTGAATAAGGAGCTAAAGCAGATGAACATATGTTACAAGAAAGGTAGGTGGGAAATTTTGATGGCTGTTTTTTCTAGTGTCTTCTGAGCCAGCATGAGTTAGCCCTAGAAATAGTGTTAGCTGAAAGCTTTATAGTTTTTAGATAATGAAATAATAATCAGAGCCTGTCTTAGTCATAGGCAGTGGTGAATGTGTCAAAGGAACGGTCAGGCAGTGGTGAATGTGACAAAGGTTAATTTGAGCTAAGTTGTGTCTGCGAATGTTGGAATATATTTTCACTTATCTTCAGCAGGGAAACTTGTCTATTTCAGATGAAGTGCTGACACAGTCAAATAAGATCAGCATAGTTTCGTAAACTTTATTTGGTCTGTGGTCTTTCAGCATTTTTAATGTTTACTGTTTTGTTAAAAATAACTTATGAGATCTTGACTCTGATCAAAATAGAAATTATATTGCTATCTGGACCCAAACATAACTCTTGGTGTGGAGTGATGTGCCTCTTCACTGCTTTGAATATCAGATATGTGAGGTTTTTACACACACACACACACACACACACACACACACACACACACCAAGCAATTCTCCAGTTCTCTGTTAAATGTGCTATAATTTAATTCAGTTCTGACACAACCTGGAGTTAGCATTAGATCCCACAAAGTAAAGGGCTCAGATCTCACTTGCCTCCCCTACTTCTCACCAACAGCCTGTAAAAGAGGTTCTTATGATTTCAGCCATTTGTTAGAATCGTTCACAGAACTCAGGGGAAAAGGTTGTTTATATTTACTGTGGTACATTAGAAAGGATACAGATGAAAAGGTATCTAGTTTGAGGACCATAAGGGTTCATATGTGGGACCATCTTTCCCTATAGAAATGGTGTGGGCCATCTTGGTTTACCAACCAGGAGTTCATTAAATGTTGTTCAAGAGTTTTTAATAGAATTTGATCTGCAAACCCAACTCCCCAGTTCCAGGGTAGGGCTGAAAATTCCATCCCACACTTGGTCTTTCTGGAAACTAGCCTCATCCTGAGATTGTTTAGGCTTCCCACCTAAGTCACTTAATTAGCATAAACTTAGGTTTACTCCATAGATACTGTGGATGACCAAAAAAAAAAAGAAAGAAAGAAAGAACCAGCAAATTCTATGTGTTTTAGTGGTCCTGCCAAAAGTCAGGACAAAGATCAAATATCATACCTCACCTCACTCCCCCTCCCCTTTTTGCTTTCCACAGTTTCAGGTAATCAACCATGATCTGAAAATGTTAGTATTCTGAAAGAAATGTTAGTTAAATAACTTTTTGTCATTGTAGATTGTTAAAAATGTTCTGTTTTACTTTTGTTAATCTCTTACTGTGTCTGGTTTATCATAAATGTACCCAGTATATAAGAAAAATATACACAGGGTTTACTACTATCCATTTTTCAGACATCCCCTGAGGTCCTGAAAAGTCCTGATAAATAAGAGGAACTCTACTATATTATACCACTTAACCATCTTTTTTAATCTCCACAAAATTCCTCACATGTTGAATTAACAGTTATTAATTTTGTGAGATGTTTGATAAGTTTTTTCAAATCTTATAGATGGGTAATATGGGCAGATTTTTAATATGACTTGGATAAATGTTGTACCAAATGGTACCAAATGTTCTTGGTACCTCCCCCAAGTAAAACTTGTTCATTTATAAAACATTCCTGTGTATCATAGTATTTGGAATATTCTGAAAGTAGTGAAACTCCGGTACTTGTACTTTAGTTCTATGTATCTTTTGAGGGATTAGTTATAACTAAAGTGATACTTTGTAGTCTTTTATACTTAATGCGGAAGCATTCAAGCTCTTCAGGAGGGGTTTGTTTTCTCCATCCTCTCCTCTTGTTTAACCACCCCGTGTTCCTGTCTCTGATACTTACACACTGGTAAAAGACCCTGGGAGAGAATAGTCAAAAATTAGGATACTTGATTTCTTGAGAAGAGAATGATACAGAACAGTTAACTACAGAGGTCTTGGCGGCCTCTCCTTTAGGAACCAGACTACAGCTATTATAATACTCTGAACCTTGAGAGAGAAGACAAGGGAAAGGAGGGGAGATAAGAGAAGGTGTTTTTGATAGGGGATAAATGTGGTTGTCATCCCAAGTGTCATAGGCCACTTACCTCAATTCAGCACTAGTCCTAATAGTCATTGTATTCTGGCATGGTCTTCTATACACTGAATCTAATGAACAGTTAGTCTCTTTGAATTTCAACTCTTGACATACTTCTCATTGTAATACCACCTATTCTATTCTTACAGGAAAGGAAAGATTAGTCTGACACTATCCTAGGAAAGCAGGAGTGCCTAATTAGAACACCATGTGCAATGCAGGTTAGGGCCCCTCTCACTTTTAGCAGCTGATGCATTTTCTTTGAGCTTGGGTTTGAGGATGTGCTTAGAGCACATCCTATGCTGGAAAGATGTTTCGTTATGAGATAACTTGAAATGTCTATTTTACAGTGTGACTGAATGGTATTAGTTCCTATTTGAAGACTCAAGATGAAAATTACCTCTTAAGTACACCTAGGATCGTGTCTAGAGTAATTTTTCCTTTCCTGTAAGAATAAGTATAGATGGTATTACCCCAGACCCATGCTGAACTGTCCAGTTGAGACCTTGGACAGGGAAAATTTTCTCTGCAGATCTCAGAATAGAACCTTCTCCTAGGATACATTCTGTAGGTGTCTTGTAATTCTTCAGTATCCTACTATCTTAGTGAGGGGGTTGGGGGAAAAGGAATCGGGAGATTCAAGACTTTTTTCCCAACAGCTTGGAAATTATGAAGTTTCTCATAAGAGCACTGGCCTGAGAACATGATGAAGTTGTCTCTGATAATAGCTTTATCTCATGCCTCTGGACACACTTTGAATGCAACTGTCTATTAGGGATGAAAACTTTACCTTTTTCTTTTCTGTCATCTTTTTTCCTCAAATCTGAGTGAAGGTTAAGAAAACAGAGTGAATTATTCCCTCATTTTTTTGGTCAGGTGTTTACATCTCTACATTAATTTGGGGTTACATTTTTACTACTCCTTATGTGTACGCGCTTCACTCACCCTCCATCAAATCTCCACAGAGACCAAAGATTGTTTTTGCATGCTTTACCAGTGTGTCCTTTTGTTTGTTTATATCCCACAAGTGAAACCACCTAGTATCTTTGTTTCACTTTCTGACATTTCACTTAGCATAATCACCTCAGGGTACATCCATGTTGTCCAAGAAGGTACTCTTTCATCCCACTGAGTATATTTCCACAATTTCTCTATCTAGTCATCCAGGGTATTTATGTTAGTCACATAATTTGGCAGTGTGAAAAGTGCTGCCATGAATGTGGGGCCAAATAAGTCTTTAATAATAATATTTTTATATGCTTTGGGTAAAAATATAAGAGATATTGCTGTCTTGTGCGGTTTGGGGTTTGTTTTTTTTTTTTTTTGAGGTGCCTGCTGTTTTCGACAGACATCCACCAAATTACATTACACTAGACAAGTGTTCCTTTTTCTCCATATCCTTGCCAATGCATGTTTCACTTCTTTTTGATATTGGCCATTCTCTTAGGGGTGAAGTGATAGGTCATTGTAGTTTTGCTTTGCAATTCCCTTATAATAAATGGCGTTGAACAATTTTTCACATGCCTGTAGACCATATGAATGTCTTACAATAGTGTTTATTTAGGTCTCTTGCCCATTTTTTGACTAGTTGTCTCTTTGTTGTTGTATAATAAAGAATGGTTTCAAGCTCCCCCAAGACAGTTTATTTGGATTAAAAACCGTAATTTCAGTATTAATTTTTCATATATACAAATGTATAAGCTGACTTTATTCTTTTACATTTTGTAGATTGATCAACCTTTCTGTGCTTTAATCCAGCCCTTTCTCTTTCATCTACTTTAAAACATGGTATGTAATAGGTGCCTTAATACATATTTGTTTGTTTTATCCTTTTTATAAGTTGTTTCTTATCTTTATTTTAACATGAGTATTTTTAGACATAAAGCTTTCATCTACTGTATACCTTTCATTTACTGTTGTCACTGTTCTTCCTACCCACTTCATTTTGAGATGCCTGACAGCTGCTTGCCTTGCATACAACTTGGGGGTGTTGGGCTTTTACTCTTCTGTTTCACATTTTTTATTTGTTCCTCTATAAGGCCAATTTAAATAGATAAATCCCAAATAGGTAAAAGCTCCTCTGTTCCCTAACTTATGTGTGACCTTCTGAATTAGGTATTCTCCCTCCCAAGTATATTGAGGCATGTGAATAATGAAGCCCACAAATGATTTTTTACTGTTAATCCATTGATTTACAGCCTTTATCAAGTGAGTTTTCAACACTAGACATTTTGAAAATGTAGATTACAATGAGAACATAGTGTGAAACACAATCCTGAACTGATAATTATAAGCCATTTCCAGCCTCATAAGTACAGAAAAATGCAGCACATGTTAAAGGGGGTGTGGCATAAGCAGATAACTAGGATCCTAAATGAGGTGTTTGACCTCAAAAACCAAGATAGATTGTGTGACTACTCAGGTAGATTTTGTGAGCTACGCAAATGTTGAAAAATGTTGCTTTGGGCAAAAGCATTATTTGGCTGACACCTGACAAAAAGTTAAGAGCTAACTGACCTGCAATTTGGAACTTTTCATTGAAATTCATTCTTTATTAAAAAACAGTTAGCTGGGCCCTCCCTGGTGGCTCAGCGGATTAAAGCACAGCACTAAGAAGCTAACTTCACTTAAGCATGAGTTCAATCCCCTCCCTGGAGGTGACCCACATGGTGTGGCAGACCTCTCCTGTTCTGCCTATTCTGCTCCCCACTCTTTCTCTGATGGATCCTGTCACCCCCCACACCTCTGGCCTGTACCCCAGTTCTGTATGCATAAATAAATCTTTAAAAAAAAAAAGCCTAAAATTAGATTCAGAGGCTTTCTGGTGGTTGGTGAGCTCTCAGGGCATTGCCCAGGTGTTAACTTATCTATAAAATTGGCGTGGCAAGGGGCCTCCCTGCTGGCACAAGGGGTGAAGGCTCAGTAATGAACTATCAGCAGCCACTGCAGCACAAGATCTATTGATGATCAGGGAACTGACCCACATGACAATAGATCTATTCTTTCTCCCCCACTGTCTCTGGTGAATCCTCTCACCAGCCCCTGCATCTCTGGCCTAGACCCTCATTCTTGGATGCATAAATACATCAAAATTAATTTTTTTTATAAATTTTTTTAAAGTTGGTATGGTGAGCTTAAGATAGTGCCAACACAAGTTTATCTTTCAGTTTTAGTTTGTAGATAATGAAAACTTACTTGTTACAGATCCCCAAACATTAGTTTCTTAGTTATCCCTGGAAAAAGGTTTTCTTTGCTTGCTACCCCATTTTCTGACATCTTCTCACCTTTATTTAAGAAGGACCCTCAGGAAAGGTAAGGTTATAGAGATTCCATACATCTTAGTCCAATAATAAAACTATTTTCCTTAAGATTGACTCTTCAAAATGGTTGTGTGAGGAACACTATTACTGGCATTTCGTGGGTGAAAATGTTGAAGTGCAGAGCCTAGTAAGGGATAGTGCTAAATTCTGTTTTCCATTTTCTCATTTCAAAGCCTGTGATCCTAACTACACTGCTTGCTCTTCAATTAATATTTCTTTTGCTGAATAGAAACATCTCCTATACTCTTCTGAAAAGAGGGACTCCACATTCTTGTGCAAGGAAGTTAGTAACTTACTAGAGGGAGCAGGTGTGCTGAGGCCAAGGAGTCAGTGATAAAGGAGGCTTGCCCTTTTGCAGATCTACGCTGTGAAGGGTTTGGGTACCAAATATCTTTATTCTTAATGAGCTTCAGGGCTGGTGAGGGAAAATAACTTGCTTTTTAGTGCCTTCCATGAAATTCATTTATGTATTGGAAGATTAAGAAGAAGGCTATGGCTTTTGTTTTTTAATAGTTCTTGCTAAGTGGTTAAGAAAGATGTGCAGTGGAATTTCTTGTTTATAGGGTCCCTAGTGCTGGTTGTAATTGATATTTCCTGGCTTTGTACTATTGTGACAAAACTAGAAAATTTTTCCACCTCTGCTACTCCTTGGTGGAATATTCCACTTGGTTAATTTTGTGGCACTGTTAAAATTTTTAAGACCAAGTAAATGATTGTGATTACAGAAGAAATTAATATGCCGCCAGATATATGCATGTGAGTAATCTTACTGCTCTTGAGTTGTAAAACACTGGAATGAACCTTTGTAAACATTTTGCTGAAAATTTTTGGGCATCTAAGTTTTTTTAAAGTCTCAAAATGTTCAGTTCTTAGTTTTCACAAATAGTCCTCCTCATATCTGCTATTAGCATCTGACCCCAGGGGGAGTGCGCAATATTTCAGAAAGCTTTGACCTCTTTGCATAGTAACAGAATCCGTTCTCCTAATTTGGTGTTTATAAAAAGCAGTCCCATCTACCTAACACCTGCATCATAGGTGACATTGGGTGGAGAAGAGCCAGTAGGTGAGAATAAACAAAATTAAGGGCCACAGAGGAAGGTACTTTGAAAGTGTTGATTTTGTTCTGGTAAAAAGACTCAACAATAGGATAGGAAGCTAAAGATGGGATAGTCATTTTAGGCACATGCTAATTCCTCTCAAAGATTGACAAAGTAAAATTATTTTTAATTGGTATTTAAAGTTTTTAATAAATCTCGAGCTGTTTAGAAAAAGAATTTTATAGTGAAGACCCTATTCTGATCTAGAGTATTAACTATTAATTCATCAAATATTTGAACATCCAGTGGTATGCCAAAATGATTACTCCTCTCAAAAACCTAAAGTAGACTTACTGTAAGCTATGTGTCTTCACTGTTTACTACTAGGCAGAAGAGAAAACTGGTCAAATCTTTGAAGGAACTGACTCTGGGTGATAACAGAAACTGAACCCATGTCACAACTGTGGGGGAAAGCCAGTTAACTTTTCATGTAGCCATTTAAAGTTTTGGAGAGGAATGAATTTCGTATTCCTCCTTTATGATCAATTACAAAGAACAGTTTTTGGTGTTCTGGCCATATTGATTTGAACTGCATTTTAAATTTCTTTTGTTGTTTAAAAGGGATTTATAATCTGGTAAAGATGATCATCACCTACCATAGTCTAGTCGTTTTTCTCTTTGGGCCTACTCAGATTCAATAAGACTTCAACTGGAACTAACAATGCTTTTCTTCTTCCTACTTCTAGCTAGCTATGTTGTAATGCTAATTCTTTCTGACTTTTAAAGGGCAGGGTGTGAGGGGGACAGGCAGCCAGAGTTCCATGTAGTTAACATTTAGTGAGCTTGTACTACCTACTATTAATACTAGGCACTTTCCCTTTTTTATTTTTTAAATCTCTTGACTTTTTTCAAGATTTGTTTATGTATGCATACAAGAACTGAGCTGTGTACAGGCCAGAGGTGCCAGGGGGTGAGAGGATTCACCAGAGAGAGTTGGGAGCAGAACAGACAGATGTACTGAAATACACTGCTGAGGAGAGCTGCAGACAAGCCTGGAGAGGTCTATTGTACTGAGTGGGTTAGCTCCCTGGCAGAGTGTTGAACTGCCCTTTTTTAAACAGAATCCTTGTGACATTGTGCAGTAGAAATTGAGATCCAAAGTGATTTAAGTAATTTGTCCTAGGTCATGCAGATAGCACAAGGATATGAATCCAAAGTAGCCTGTGACTATAAAACTTGTGTTCCTGACTACTCTCCTATTCCCAAAATAAACCCCTATCAGAAACATTTCTTATATTTTGAAATTTAACCTTAGTTCTGTGTATTGGTAAAAGGAGAAAACTGGGATCCTGCAGCAGATAAAATATAGTTTTATTAACAAAGTAGAAATTGGAGAGAAACTGGTTGATTTGCAGCTGGTGGTCAGTATAATGCTGCTACATAGGAAATCCCAGAAATTATGTGAGTGAGATTGATAAAAGCCTTGGCCATTCATATCCTAGAACCAACCTACTTAGTTCATCTCAAGCCTTGAAATAAAAAGTGTTGTGTGTATGTTTGTGTTTTCTAAATTCTGTTCTAGACCTTTTTTTTTTTTTTTTT
>NW_004567122.1:28484759-28510878 GCF_000260355.1 Condylura cristata | reverse complement strand
TCACCAGAGACAGAGTGGGGAACAGTACAGGCAGATTGATGAAGTACACTGCTGAGGGGAGCAGCGGGCGGGTCAGGAGAGGTCTGCGGCGGCGCCATGTGGTCACCTCCAGGGCAGGCGGGAATCGAACTCATGCGGAAGTGGCTTTAGATTCTCAGTGTTGTGCTTTACCCCGTTGCGCCACCAGGGAGGGCCCTGTTCTAGACCTTTTTGGTTTAAACCTGAAAGTATTTCCTGTTATAGATAGGTGATGAGGTGAATGGCAGGATATTTAAAGGAAGTAGATGTTTGGCTTGTAAAAGTAGAGTGTTGATTAGTCACAATTTGTTGTGGTTGTGTTACTACTAGGTGTTGTGACACAGTTTACTGCAACAAGTGGGTTTTGTGGATTTCTTTTCTTTAGGTGAGATGAGGACATGGAATCTTTTACATCAGCAAGCCAAGAGACCCTGCGTAAAGGTTTGAAAAGCAAGCCAGACACAATGATTCTCAACTGTAGTTATATGTTTATTGGAATTGTTGGGGGAAAGGATGTCCTGAACAAACTCCACAAGTGGGTTTTATGGACCCACCCCTGCCCCAGGCCAGAGAGAGCCAAGATGTCATCAACTCATGAAGGAAGGATGCTGGGCATTGAGGGTGGAGATAAGCAGCCAGGGTTGGTATATTACCAGATGTGGGCTTGGGGGATGGGAGGGTTTCTCCAGTTTTCACCATGATAGTGGAGTCCTAGCTCAGCAGAACCGGTAGGACTCATTCACTGATTTGGCTCTTTATTTTTACTCCCTTTTTGTAAATAAACCCTTTATTAACCTTTTGTGTGTGCCTGCAGTTGAGTTTATAAGTACCTTTTAATCACAGAGGTGAGGACCCACAGTCAGGCAACCCATTTTACATTGGGGTTGCCTTGTAACAGAATCTGTCAGATTTCTATTTGATCTATTTGAAAATGAAGACTCCCTGTTATATTAGTCACCTATCTTTATTCTCCCTGTTCAAGAGTTATTGCATCAGGATAAATGAAGAAGTGTTGTTTGTTTGTTTGTTTATTCTTTGTACCTGAGCATTTGTTTTACATTTTTAGAAAACAAATTGGCCAGTAGACAAGCCTGCTGTAACCATTTGTTTTGTTTTTCCCACTTAACCTTTCCATAGTGTTCTTGAATTGATGGTGAGCCTTGATAAGGTATTTGCAGGTCAAAGAGTGCCTAGATTTTCCTGTTTAGTACTGCACCATAAAAGCCCCTGGCATCCAAACACAGCAACTATCAGCTGAGGAAAGGGAAAACTATCAGCTGTTCCTTTTAGTTCTCTTCCTTCCTAAATTTTGTCCAGTTTTGTTTACTGTCTGTATTTAGTCTATTTACAACTGCTTCTTCCTCCTGTCTCCCAGCTGCTTTATTTCTCAGATGTTAGTCCTTTGGGTGGAAACTTTAGTGAACCCTTCTGTGATAAGGGACAGTATCCCTAAAGTGATAGCAAGAAATCTGAGAGCGGAGAGCCTGGAAGTCTCAAGCAGCAGCGCATTGTTGTCTGTTGTGTTTTGGTCAGCAGATTGCTACAGCCTGCCTGTGAATCATTCGTTCCTGTACCTCATGATTCATGGCTTTTAAATGAGAGCCTTTTGATTCTGAAAAAGCAGTAATTGTAACAAAGCACAAGAGTGAATAAAACTATTAAAAATTAAAGAAGGATATAATCCATATGTGTAGTGAGCAACTCCTCAGGGAGAACTTCATTTCGCATACCCCGGTGTGTGTGGTTTGCTCCACTTGAAAATGAAATATTCCACTTCCTTGATTTTATTTTGGTGTTTACACAAACTGGTCTGACAGCTTTGATGACTTGTTGGAGGTTAAATGAGTGTTGATTGGTTTGGGAACTGCCCTGGAAAAAACTTTAATCTGCTTGTATTAAATCCAGGATAGAAAACATAAGAGATTATAAAGTAGCCTCCATCTGTAAAGTTAGAAATCATATCTTTAGTAATCCTTACCTCTCTTTCCTGTCAGGCATCAAAATAAAGGTGAATTCAGAAATTTAAGGTTTTACCACAGGGTATGTAGGGAAAATAACAAGTAATTTTTTACTTTAAGTCAAAATTCAGAAAGAGTAAGAGACCGAAACTAAGTGTTTTCAGATTTGGCACATTGGTAAATATATATCAAAACATTTGGCTCTCTATACTTTTGGACCTTTTTTTTTTTTTTTTAAGTGGAATTCTATAATGAGATTATGTTCTTAAGTATCTTCACTACTTTGTTGACAAGACTGTAAGGTTGCCCACCTCTGGGCAAAGTTGCTTAAAAAATGCCTATCTTCTTAACCTATCTGCAGTAGAAAATATGTAACTGCTTATCTTAAGGTCACAACTTTGTCCTCCAGTGATTGTCTTGCTGTAAGGATTTCCTCTAGGCATTTTGACCTCACCAAGTAATTTGTCCCAACTCTCCTTTAGTCAGAAATCTTGAATTTGTTGGTGCCTGTCCTCTTCTGAGCTCGGGGCCGCTGCCTCTGCTCTTGCAGGAGCCCTGCTCATCCCACTCCCTGCTGATTGCCTCTTGGCTAGTTCTAGTTCCATCTCCTAGGAAACTACTCTGTAAATCAGAGCATGTCAACTTTTAAAAACTTCATGCTTTTGAGAAATAACTCCTTTAGTCTCTAAAGATTTCCAAGAGCCCAGAAAGTAGAGAAATACGCTCTCTGGAAAATTGTTCTTCTAAAAACAAGCATACGCCAGGAAAGATTATATTCAGAAGTGTCTGTTTTCTGTTTTCCCCATTGTATATATTTTCATATTATGCATGTTCATACATTTACAAGCCTTGTGTCAGATGTACCTGTCTTCCCACCCCTTCTTGTTATATTATGTAATAAGTTAAACCCTCTGTAGAGAAAGACAGATGGCACTTAGTCTCAAAGAACATTCACTATAAGGAGCTGTGTGGATAATAATAATAGGTGTCTTTTGAGAATTCTTTTATCATCTAGTTGAGAAATTTGAATGTGGCCACAGAATTATACATAACTAAGCTTTTGATTTTTTTTTTCTTGTCCTAGTTTAGAAAAGTTCCTTTTGTGTAGTGCTATGAAATTTAAAATAAAGACATTTTACAATATAACTGTGTATATACTTGAGCCAGGGGTTTATTCTGAATCACTCTAGTATGTTAGTATTGTGTTTGAAATTTGAGCTGATTTGAATAGAGGACTGCATATTAATGTAGATGAAGAAATAACTATGAAAGAGGTCAGATTTGGTGGTTTGGATGACTTTTGTAGAAATCATACTTTGGAAACAAACTTGTTTTGTGATCATTTTGCCTTTGACAACTGGGGGTCCTTACAGGTTCTTTTTATTCTCTGGTTTGGCTAGAGTACTTGCTCCCCGATCCAAGGGGTGGCAGCAGAGCACACACCATAATTGATCTTGTACTATCATTACTCATTTTACCAAGTTTTAATTAAAGTACCACAAAGGCTTTAAACCAGGCTTCTAGGCTTTGAGTATAAACACCAACAGAAATAGTGCTGGGTTTTCCCAGTATAATATCTGATCACAATGGATTTTGATAATGGAAGGGTTGGTTATTTTATCTGCTTATAAAGAAAATGTATATTTTCCTTAGTTAGAGACAATGCCTTTGGAATTTACCACTAGTAGCAAAGCTTTCAGAGGGCATGTCTCCTATAAATGAGCCTGTTTCTTGTGCTAATAATAAGGGGAAATAAATAAGTGGTACGCATTTGTGAAATTAGTTTTGCTATATACAAAGGTGTTTCTATTTGAATAGAGGACTGCATATGTAGATGTAGTATAAAGCTGATAGGGGTTTTTCTTTCTTTCTTGTTCCTTTTCCTGAACCGTTTCCCTTCTTTGTCAGTCATATGATACATAAGCCCATTTGGCTTATTAATATTGTACCGATCTATAATTTCTTTTTCTTGCTGGCTTCTACTGGACACTTGGGTATGTGAGATTCTGTTGTGAATTATGCAGACTCAGTAATTAGGGAAAAGTTTGTCTTTGGAAAGTGTCTATTAAAGTCCTTTGCAAACTGTTTTTTATATGAGTTGTCTTTTTGTTGCTGGGTTATGAGAGTTCTTTATATATTCCAGATATAAGTGCTTTGTCAGATGTGTAAATTGGCAAATATTTTCCTCCATTCTGCAAGTTGTCTTTTCATTTTCTTGATACCTTTGAGTCACAGGTTTTCATTTTTTTGTGAAGTACAGTGCATCCAGATAACCCATTGTTTTACCCAGTGGGTACCAAGAGTTTGTTAAATTTACATTTCTTAAACTGGGAAGGAAGTCAAAGGTGAAGAAACGCTCCTTAAGGAATACAACTTCTGAGGAATCGTTTTATTTTAAAAAAATAAAAATCATCTAAGAATTAATTCAGGTCGTTTTAAAGTAAAGAGGAATGTGCTGTTAACCTGTAATTTTTGTTATAAAATATAACAAATTTACCATTTTTAACTATGCTGTTCAATAAGTGCTTTCACATTACTGTACAGCTAATCTCAAGAGCTCTTCATCTTACGAAATTGAAAGTACACCTATTAAAAAACAAATTCTAATTTCCCTTCCCTCCAGCCACAGGCAGCCACTATTCTTTAGGCCTCTTAGAGTTGATAGTTCTATATGCATGCAAGGGGGATCATACGTCCTTGCCCTTTTATGACTAGCGTACTCTCTTAGCTGGCATGTTTTAGTTCATCCATGTGTCAGAATTTCCTTCAAAGATGAATAATATCTCATTGTATCTCTTTGGCCTTTTATTATTCATTCACTAAAGAACATTTGGATTATTTCAACCTTTCACCTTTTGTGAATGTTGTTGATGTGCTTTAGTGCACATGTATCTATTTGATACCTAGCTTTCACTCTTTGAGGTGTAATTCCAGAAAGTGGTATTTATAATTTAGTCTTTAGTTACTTGAGGAACTGCCACAATGTTGTACTATTTTGCATTACCATCTGCCATGCTTAAGGGTCCTACTTTCTCCATATCTTTGTTGTCAGAATTTTGAAAACAAAATTTTGCTACTAGTGATCCTAATAGGTGTGAAGTGGTTTTGTGTTTGGATCTGCATTATCTTAATGATTGGTGACAAACTGACAAATGTCATTTTGTTTGCTTTCTATAGAAATAGGAATGTTGAGGTAAAGGTAGTATTTCTTAGCTAGTAGTGTTAATCAGTATCTTAAGAATGTGTGAGTAAAAAGTGATAATGTTGCTGGCATCAGTGCAGAGTTGAGTTTAGAAATGATTCCTTGTATATATTCCAAGACTCCCCTTTCCTACTATCAAGGTATTTAGGGTGCTAACTTAGTGAATATAAATTTTCACGGTGAAGCTTGGATTTAAAGAAAAATGGGATATGGGGTGATAATAAGTAGTGTTTTACCTAGAATGTGGAAAGCTTGTTGCATCATCCTCTGGTGGCATCTGCCACTGCAGAACAGTCAGATTCCAAGTTCACTGTCAGATTCCAGCCTGTTATTACCCTTTTATCAAAGCTTCTCTCTCCATCCCTGAGAAATGAAGTGTTTCAAAAGTATGTCTTGAATTGTCTGCCTTTACATAATTAATATTCCATAGCTAGTAGTCATTCAAATGAGTGAGCACCCCTGTGTTCTGAACACTACTCTAGCTCTAGGTATAACTCTCACCATCCCTGCCTCCTTGAGAGCGATCTACTTCTGTTATTTTAGAGACATCTCAAACTGGCTCCCTTTACTAGTGATAAAGCATGAATTAAAATGATTTATTTGGCACTTGAAACTGAAATGTTCTTTATTCCACAGCAATGGCACAAGCATGATATCATTGATCATTCCGCCCAAAGACCAGATTTCACGAGTGGCAAAAATGTTAGCAGATGAATTTGGAACTGCATCTAACATTAAGTCACGAGTAAACCGCCTTTCAGTCCTGGGAGCCATTACATCTGTACAGCAAAGACTCAAACTTTATAACAAAGGTAAATTGGAACTCAATCATATGCCTCCTACTCAATCATATGCCTCCTCTACTTTGTCGTGGTTGTATTTTCAACTTTGATTCTTCTGTGATGCTTTTGCTCATTGGTGTTTTCCTTCAGCCAGTCTTTGGCAACCTCTTTTGCCTTGGAATTCTCCTCCCCCTCTTTAAGTTATTTCTTTCTAATAATTTGGTGTGTGTGTGTGTGTGTATATATATATATATATAGTTTATTTTTACATCTATTTCCATATCAGTTGTTATCCCTGTGGGTTGTTATTTTTTTTTTAAGTTAAGTAGTATTTACTGTATTTTAACAAATGAACCTCTTCCTATATAAAAACATCTCAAAATAGTTTCAAAATCATGGAAAGAATTATACTTGCATGATTTAGATATTTCTGTCTTATTTTAAAAGGACAGGGACAGTAGACTTGGAAACATTTTCTATTAATTGAAGATGATTAGCTGTGGGTTTAAGTAGAGAAATTGTTTGTATTTGCAGTACCTCCAAATGGCCTGGTTGTTTACTGTGGTACAATTGTAACAGAAGAAGGAAAGGAAAAGAAAGTCAACATTGACTTTGAACCTTTCAAACCAATTAATACGTCATTGTATTTGTGTGACAACAAATTCCATACAGAGGTAAGAATAACCCCAAAAAGAAACCACTTTCAAATTAGCAGTCTCTCATAGTCCTCACCCCTGGATCTTTCCGTTTTAAGCTACTACACATCTCCTTTCTGTCAGTGGATTTGCTTAGAATCTTTCATGTGAATGGAATCATGGTGAGTGTCCATTTGTGACTGCATTCTTTCCTTTAGCCTAATATTTTCAAGGTTTGTCCCTAATGTATGTATCATTCTTCCTTTTTACTGACAGATACTTGCAATTTTTATTTTTTTTAAAGATCTACTTATTTATGCTTACAAGAACTGGGGTACAGGCCACAGGTGCAGGGGGCGGTATGAGAGGATTTACCAGCGACAGTGAGGGACAGAACAGGTGGATCTACTGATATATACTACTGAAGGGAGCAAGCAACAGGCAGGTCAAGAAATAATTTGCCCTGCCATGCCATGTGGGTCACCTCCTTGTCTGGGACTCGAACTCGTGCCACAGTGGCTGCTGATAGCTTCATATTGCTGTGCTTTAGTCTGTTGCATCACTGGGGAAAGCCCTTGCAATGTTTTATCTATATTTGGCTTAATCTTTCGAGGAATTGCATTGTTTACTAAATTATTGATTGTTTTACAAGTCTGGCTGTTTTTTAAAAAAAGGAGTTTACATTATGATTCTCTGATATATAATTCAGCATTTTTGAGGCAAGTGCTTGAGCTGAATTTGGAAAACTGATTAGAGATGAAGAAATAATTGGCTACCTGACCCCTTCTCTCCCTGAATACCCATATTTGCCTATATTCTTTCCACCATTTGTTTATAACTCATAATTGCAATCTCTTTAGTAGCAGGATTGTAAGAGGTTTTTTTTTCCCACCATGAAACTTTTGACTGACAGACCTGCCATAAGATGAACTTTAGGGTGGAAAGGAAACCTCATTAGAGTGACCTAAATCAGTCAACAGTAGAACAATCATGAATTCATAGCTGGTTTCTAGTTCAGTCTCCTTCCTTTTACCAACACAGAGGAAAAACTTCTATATTAGAATTAGAACTGACATTTGTCAGCACAGTTTACAATGGGTGGTTTTTGCTAACTTGACAGGAAGTCCAATTCCAGTTGGATGGTAGTTGGTTGTATAAATGGTTAAGTCTCAGCACTAAGAAGCTATCAGAAGCCACTGCAGCAGGAATTGGATGCTCTGCCAGGGAGCTGACCCACATGACACAGCAGACCTTTCCTGTCACACCCGCTGCTCCCCTCAGCAATGTATTCCACTCAATCTGCCTGCTCTTCCCACTCTCTCTGGTGAATCTTTTCACCCCTCCACACCTCTGGCCTATACCCCAGCTCTTGTATGCATTAATAAATCTTTTTGAAAAAGAAAGCCTCCAGAAAGAAAAAAAATATCGGGTGGTTCCAGGAGAGGGGGATGCAATTGGAATAAAGAAAAAATGAAAAATAATGAACAACTATAAACCAGAGACAACTTATGGGGAAGGAGAGGGGGAATAGGATCAAATCTAGGATGGGGTGGGAAGAGTACACAGGACTAAGATGATGACACACGGGCAAATTGGTGATGGGAATTCCATGGTGATTACAACCGAGATGAAAAAATGCACAAAATGAAGAACAATGTAAAAAATTTAAAAAAAAAAAAACCACCTTAAAGTATTACACACACACACAGAAAGCCTAAGTTAATCAAGCTACCCAACAGATGGTTACATAAGGCAGGAATTTTAACATGTGCAATATACATGTCATTTTTTTTTTTAAGATTTATTTATGTATGCATACAAGGACTGGGGTACAGGAGGTGAGAGAATTCACCAGAAACAGAGTGGGGAACTGACAGGCAGATAGACTGAAACCCACCATGGAGAGCAAGACAGGAGAAGTCTGCAATGTCATGTGGGTTACCCCCCTTGCCAGAATGGAATTCATGCTGCACCGGCTGTGAAGCGCTTTATAGTGCTGCTCTTTAACCCCTTGAGCCACCACCAAGAGAGGGGTCTTAATGTCAGTTATTAAGCAGGGGTAGATTAAAGAGTGATTCTTAATGATTAATCTGCTTTCTAGTCAGTTCTTGAAAGAGCTATTTTCAGAAATGACTATAATTTCTTAAGAGATTGTCACCTAGCAGTTAGTATTCAAATTCCATCAAGAAAACTGCCTCTCAGTTGAGTCCCAACGCAGTTTCAGCATTTGATCTTTCAGGTGGCTAACACAGGAGGATTTGCGTCCTCCATCCCCCATAAACAAATATTACCTATAATACTTTTGAAAATGTAGTTGAGGTTTATATCTTTGTATCAGTGTATGTTTAAGGCACAATATTTAAATGAAACCATTCAAAACTGGAAATTGTAAAAAAAGATTTATTTACTCATACATACAGAGATGGGGACAGAGAGTCGAACTCAGTGCCTTTGTGGCTGGCAGTAGCCTGACAGCACTGAGATTTTAACCCCTGCACCACCATGGAGACCCAAAACTATCTTTTATAGACTATTATCTGGGTTTTGTAATTAGACTCTGGAATTGTCAGGATATCTTCATTTACCATCATGACCTCCAAACTCTGCCCATTAATGCTGGGACTATTGGTTTGGTTTTGTTTTTTTAAAGATTTATTTATTCATACAAGAAATGGGGAACAGACCAGAGATGCAGGGGGTGAGAGAATCCATCAGAGACAAAGAGGGGAACAGACCAGGCAAATGGACTGAAAGACATTGCTGAGGACAGCAGAGGGTGAGACAGGAGCGGTCTGCTATACCACGTGGATTGTATCCCCTAGCGGGGATAGAACCGGAGCCACTCATATAGCCACATAGTGCTAAGACTTAAGTTTTTGGGCTACCAGGGAGTCCCTGGGATTATTGTTGACAACAGAAATGCAACTTTTGGACCAAAGGTTAGACTTTTTGTTTTTAGATTTATTTTTGTATGCATACAGAACTGGGGTACAGGCCAGAGGTACAGGGGCAATGAAAGGGTTCACCAGAGACAGAGTAGGGAGCAGAACTGTCAGTCTAAACCAAATCAAAAATTAGGATGAATTTGAGCCCTATAACTGTATTGGTTTTGTTTTCATGTACCCAGGTCAGGTATGTTGAAAGAATTCACAGGTATAGTTGGAATTTTTATTCCCTTCCTACTAACTTAAGATTTGTTACACATGAGTAAAATATTTATGGCTGAAATCTGTAAATCATTCCATACAATAGTTTTGGGGGTTTGTTTGCTTGTTTTGATATACATATCATTCTGAGTAGGATTAAAGAAAATAATTTCAGATTTTCTCATGACCCTGGCAAAGCTTTGGGATTTATTGTGTGGTTCCTGTGTTTTTTCAGGCTCTTACAGCACTACTTTCTGATGATAGCAAATTTGGCTTCATTGTAATAGATGGTAGTGGTGCACTTTTTGGCACACTCCAAGGAAACACAAGAGAAGTTCTGCACAAATTCACCGTGGATCTCCCAAAGAAACATGGTAATAGATAATATGAGTAATAGATAATATGGTAATAGATAATATGAGCCCCATTGCTTTGGATCTAGCATTAAAGAAACAAAAATAGTATAGTGGGGGGGAGTAAATCTAGATGATGGGAGAAATATCATGACATCATTGGTGTTTGTGGCCCTTCTTTAGCCCTGAGAATCAATAATCATTCAAAAAATGAGTAGCAGTTTATGTAAAACATTTAACAGAAGTCTTTTTTTATTTTTTTGCATAAAAGAACTGGGTTGTAGGCCAGAGGTCCAAGGCTAAGAGGATTCACCAGAGACATAGTGAGGAGTGGAACAGGCAGATCTACTGAATTACACCACTAAGTGGGGCAGCAGGCAAGATAGAAGAGTTCTACTGTACCATGTGGGTCAGCTCCCTGGCTAGGGAGTGAACCCAGGTCATAGCGGTGATAGTGCAGAGACTTGACTCCTACACCACTAACGAGGCCCCAGAATAGATATTTTTCCCTTTGTCTTTTCTTGGATGATGACATACTTATTTAGTTACTTGCTAATTAACAAAGCATCTTGTATTTATTGCCTTTTTTCTCTCACCACTTTTTTTGTGTTAAAGGAAGAGGAGGTCAATCAGCCTTGCGTTTTGCGCGTTTAAGAATGGAAAAGCGACATAACTATGTTCGGAAAGTAGCTGAGACGGCTGTGCAGCTGTTTATTTCCGGGGACAAAGTGAATGTGGCTGGTCTCGTTTTAGCTGGATCAGCTGATTTTAAAACTGAACTAAGTCAATCTGACATGTTTGACCAGGTAAGTGAGAAGGAAATGCTGTTAGTTTCAGGATAGAAAGAGTCCTTTCAGCACATCTGGTTTAGGCAAATCTTTTTCCTTTTACAGTGATCTAGTTCCTCTATTAAAAAACCTATCTCTAAGTTAAATGTCCATGGAATTCTGAGTACATTTCCCCATTTTTCTCCTTTTGAAATCCTAGCTGTTTTGGTTAAGGGTCTTTCTGAGCCCTTAGAAGGCTTCTGGTTTAGTGGTTTACCGTAATTGGCTTTAAGACTTACTAGATTTTGGAGAAAATGGGAGCTGGTATTTCCTAACCTTGTATTTATTTCTGGAAATAAAGAGTAAAACTCTCAGATAAATTGTAGAATTGATTTGCCCTCAGACATTTGATCTGAAAGAGCTTTTGGTTTATTACATAGACTCAGCCATATGCATTAGGTTATTGTTCCATAAAGGGGATAAACTACAAGCTTCGTTTTGTCTTCTCCCACCTTACTTATATCTAAGAAATCAATAGCTCCCCTTTCATTTATTTTTTAATCAAGAGTACGTTTACCCCTTTTTTTTTTTTTTTTTTTTTTTTTTTTGTCTTTTAAGGATTATTTTACTTTATTTAGGCATAGAACTGGGTGTAGACCAGAGGTACAGGGAGTGAGAGGGTTCACCAGAGACAGTGGGGAGCAGAACAGGGAGATCCACTGAAGTACACTTCTGAGGGAAGCAGCAGGTGAGACAGGAGAGGTCTGCTGTGCCATGTAGTTTCCCCAGTGAGTAGCAACAGCTTGATAATGCTGAAAATTTAATCCTTATACCTCCAGGAAAGCCCCTCCTCCTTTCATTTACAGGAAACTTGACTTTCATGGCTTTGTGAGTTGACCTCTTACAGGTTTAATAGAGTATGAAATGACTGGCTGGGAAAGTTTATTCTAGCAGTTACTGTCCACTGAGGCCAGTTCATGAGTAAATTGGGTTCCTTACCTCTTCAGACTTCATTGTCAAGTTGCTGTGCTATACAAGCCTTTCAGAGTTAGTAGGTCTTGATAAAGATATTTTGAGTTGCTGATGATGTTTTCTCTCTTTCTATGTGTAGAGGTTGCAGTCAAAAGTTTTAAAATTAGTTGATATATCCTATGGTGGTGAAAATGGATTTAACCAAGCTATTGAATTATCTACTGAAGTCCTCTCTAACGTGAAATTCATTCAAGAGAAGAAATTAATAGGTATCTAAATCAATTAAGTATTCTGTGGAGTGGTCTTATGTGTGCATGTATGTGATTATAATATATGAAAAGACTTTTTCCACTCTTTCCCTTTGACAAAAGAACCACACTTCAGTCTTACTTCCCATGTTAATTATCCCTGGACAGTGATGAATAGAAAGCCTCACTGAAAGTTTAATTTGCCCATTATTTTGTCTTGTTTGTGACTTAACTGAGCATGTACTCGTTCCATGGGCCTAAGTATTTGGCCCAAATGTACTTGAGAGTTGATTTCTGAAGTTTCAACTAATGCTAGAGTTTCTTTCACAGATTTTACATTTAATTAATTTTTAGGTTTTTGGTGGGTTCTCTCTCTCTTTCTCTGATTTTGAGTGTATGTGGGGTGGGGGGGTTATATAACTACAAAGGAAACTAATTTATGTCCTTACTGTGACCTGTCCCTAATCACAGGACGATACTTTGATGAAATCAGCCAGGACACGGGCAAGTACTGTTTTGGAGTTGAAGATACACTAAAGGCTTTAGAAATGGGAGCTGTAGAGATTCTAATAGTCTATGAAAATCTGGATATAATGAGATATGTTCTTCATTGCCAAGGCACAGAAGGTATGATCATTAGAAAATAAGATTGCTGGTTTCTACTGACCTATGTTTTCAGGAAATCTGGGTTGGAAATTTGGGCAAGATAGTTGATCTCAGGAGCAGTCAGAAAGCAGATGCTCTATGTACCTCACTTATTCACCTCACCCCTGTGTGACACATCCTTGCATAGATTTTTCTGTTTGAAATATATGATGCCTGCTTAAGATTGTTTTCTGAAGACAAGGACTGTATCTTAGATGATTTTGTCATTTTACTGTGACAAAAACAAAATATATATCTCTATGCATGCTGATTGACAGGCTTTTGAAAATAAGGTTAATAGAATAAGTTTTTGATCCTTTTGCTCTAACCCAACCTCGTCTAGTGGGACTTAAACCTATTCATTTGTGAAAACCAGATTAACACATTTTTTCCCTGTACTACAGAGGAGAAAATTCTCTATCTTACTCCAGAACAAGAGAAGGATAAATCTCATTTCACAGACAAAGAGGTATGTGATTTCCTTGATTTTTGTGATTTTTCTAATGCAACCAGTCCAGACGTTAAAGTTCTAGGAGCATATAGTGCATGATTTTAGGAATCATTTTATCATCAACCCTCTTTGCTTTCATATTGGAGGCATTGGAAAGTGATGAGCTACCGTCTGCCACATACTGATCTGATCCCAAGGAAGAACACACAGTAGTATACTGCAGTTTCTTACCTTTTTTTAAGATTTATTTATTTATTTTTGCATACAGAACTGGGGTATAAGCCAGAAGTGCAGGGGCAATAAGAGGATTCACCAGAGACAGAGTGGGGAGCAGAACAGGCAGATTGACGAAGTACACTGCTGAGGGGGAAGAGGCAGGAGAGGTTTGCTGTGCCATGTGGGTCACCTCCCTGGCTGGAGATCGAACTCCTGCTGAAGCAGTTGTAGCCAGCTTCAAAGTGCTGTGCTTTTAACCCATTGAGCCACCAGGGAAGTCCCAGTTCCTTACTTTCAAAGCAGTTAAACAATCAGGAAAACATTTCATCCTTGAAATAGTAAGGAAGTAGATTTTATTAGACAGTGCCACTCCTGGCATGTGAAACTTGTGCTGTTCTCTTTGTTTCATCTTACTAACTCCATTACAGAAATGACTTCTGCTGTTTAGTCATAATGCATCACTACAGCTTACAGCATCACCTGCCCAGTAGAGATCCCATTAAACATTAGCATCTTCAAATTCTGTGTGGAAGGAGTTTTTTTTACAAGGCTTCTCCTAAAAGCAGTTCTAGCAAGTCTCTTCTGGGCTGTTGAACAAGTGCTCCTAGAGATATAACGGCCCAACTTCAAAAAACAACAAAAAGGCATAAATTGAAAAACTGCTAAGTGTATTGACATTTCATTACTGAAGTGAGATCCTGAGAAAGACTCCAAATTTTTGTGCTACTAGAATCAAGTGACCAGAGACCACAGTTCACTTAAAGTGCTTTATATATACACGTGATAAGAGGAAAAGGAGAATAGGAGTGATGGAGGTCAGGGCAGAAGGGGATTCTAGGTTTTCATATAGTCTAATCTCATCCTTTCTGTACCTTATGGTCACGGCTGTAGACAGGACAAGAACATGAGCTAATTGAGAGCATGCCCTTACTGGAATGGTTTGCTAACAACTACAAAAAGTTTGGAGCTACGTTGGAAATTGTCACAGATAAGTCCCAAGAAGGATCTCAATTTGTGAAAGGATTTGGTGGAATTGGAGGTGAGTAGAAAATCAGAAAACTAAACTTAAAACCTGGGTTTCCAGCTAGCTCTTTTCCTGGCTATCCCAAAATAAAATGACTTCAGATTTGAGGTATGTTTGTCATCACTGAGGCAGGAGGTTGGGACAGCTCATAGTGCGGGTTCTTCATTTGGACCATTTTGTTATCACCTGTCTGCTTTCTGTGCTGCTTCAAGGGAACTGCTCCTATTACCGTGAACCAGATGATCCCATGAACATCGGTGGCTTAGTTACTTTTTGGTTTGTTTCCATAGGTATCTTGCGGTACCGAGTAGATTTCCAGGGAATGGAATACCAAGGAGGAGATGATGAATTTTTTGACCTTGATGACTACTAGGTAGTCGACATGGGTCCGGCAAAACGTGCCTCGCCCTCCAGCATCCAACCCAAGGAGCATACCCGTGGTGGAATCCAAACAGATCCCTGCCTTACAATTGGAACGTTTCCAGAACTTAATCCATGAGCATTGGATATTGAAAAGAAAACCGAAACAAAACCAGACCCAACCCTACACTTTGGTTTGTCATGGTGTCAGCGCAGCAGCCTACAACTAAGTTCCTAAATGCCACTTTGGACTAATTTAAACAAGAATCCCAGTTTTTACTTTTACTCGATGGTGGAATTGGTTGCTCTTGTATTTTATGAAAAAAAAAATGATTTTTTTAACCTTCATACATAGAAGCAAAAATACTTTAACTGCTGTAAACCTTCAAAAGTTAATAGAAATGAGATCATACTGGTTTGTTTCTTATTTTGATTGGAGAAAAATTAAATTGCTGCATTTCGCAGTGACCCATTTACATGGCATTCTCAGCTTAGACTGCATAAGAAGAAATATATGTGGTGAAATATTGGAACCATTTCTCTCTCGGTCTCTGTTTAATGTTGAAAGGGTGAGCTAATAGGAGGCAATTTCAACTTCACTCCCTCTCAATACCCCTCCCTCTCCAGACTGTCAGTTTCAAGGATGCAAACTGCATTGCAAAGTCAAACTGACATGAGAAGTGTTTAGGTCAGTGCACTGTTTCTTTCCATCTGTTTTGCAGGCGCTCTTGTGCCCAGGGTTTTGAGAACTCTTAGCATCAATTGCTTTGACAAGAGTTCTCTTAGCCTACTAGAAACCAGTTTGGGATGAATATGACGGGGCTTCTGTGCTATTGCTGGGATTGGGAGAAATAAAAAATGCAATTTAAGTGGAAGCAAAGAAATTTAAAGAATATTTTATTTTGCTTGGGTTATCCTTGGTGAAAGGGAGGTGGTCGTGTTTTTCTTGTGTTGGATGGCATGAGATTATGTGAATGTTTTGATTTTTAAAAAATGAATTGCAAGGTTTTCACAGGAACGACAGACAAGACATGTATGACTGCATGTAATTATAAACCCCTGACCTCCTGGTGGGGTTGGAGGAACTGTTTCAAATGTGGGACTTAACGAGCACCTCTCATGAGAAATTATGGGAGGGGGGTGGGCAGGGCAGGGGTGGGAAGGGATGGGACACAGCTTCCGGCACAAAATAACCATGTTGGATCCAAAAGTGGGCCTGAAAACCTGAAGCTTAAGTTTCGCAGCTGGGCTGTAAGTGGGACTTGGCCCCAGCTAACATGTAAGGTCGTGGTGTGCCCGAGGCGGTGGTAGTGAACAGTGTGTAGGGTGTGCCCAGTGGTAGCAATGGAAAAAAGTATACCAAATGGACTTTGAAGGACCAAAGGTTTTAAAAGTCAATTGGTATCACCCCCACACTGATCAGTTAGTGGGGTGCATTTGGTTTTCATATTGGGTACTTTTAACACTTTAGTGCCTGACTGCTGTTCTTCACTGACTTGACTCAGTCGCTTGTAGCTTTATTGGTCTGAACCAGCTCCTTGTTCCCAGGTTGCAGACCTGCCTATCGTTCCAATAATCCTGTTTCACTTGAATGAAGGGTATGTCTTAAATGTAAATCTTCTGATTTTCACACTGTACTCTGAGGTCCAAATGATTGTCTGTCGATGTATAACCTGATGTCTCAACCCCCAGTGAGAAGTCAATTCTTTGGTGTTCACCAACATGGGAGGCTTCACCGGAACAGGCTTTTGCTTTGGGCTCTGCTGTTTGTTTGCAGAACACCCAAGAGCGAGCAAACACTCTCTCTTCACAGCAGTACCTTAGGGTTTTGCCATTGTAAATGGGTCTAATGTGATATGACAAGACCAGAGAAATTGGATGTAAATTTACATTTTTGAATATGCTTGTTTCACATGATACGTTTAGGGTATGCAGCTCCTTTTGTAGTTTTATTTTTACTATTTAAGTTTGGAAATGATGCCAAATTTTTGTATTTCTTTAATCAATGTGTTCTCTTCGGTGATATATATTGCATTATATATTGATGTGTGTATCAATATATACTGATATGTATTACACTTACACATACAAACACATAAATAAGAGGGGGTGAAAACCATAGCCTTTGCATTCTCTATAGCCTCTACAGAGAGATCCTAAGCAGCGAAATCTTGGTGTTGTGATGTACAGAAATGGAGAAGAGTATTAAACCATATTTAAGAATACACGTTGTGTGCTTGAGATTTTTTAGGACTATTCCTAGAAAGTTCTGAACTGTGGAGATAGTATGTGAACTCTCCAAGCATGTGTCAGCCTAGTCATAGTTAATAACTTCTAGCCTCAGATTTTAGTGTCTTCACTACATTTGCCTGTGAAGGGTATATGAAAGGATGTCTGAGGTCATGACCCCCAATTTAAGCTTATGGGAAGACATTTTAAGTTGCTGAACTAATTTGTGTCTTCCACACACACACCAAAGGGAAACTTGCCCCCCCCCCCTTTTTTTTTTAAAGTGTTGGAGTGTGGTTTCCAATGTAACAAAATCCTGTGGAAGTACATGTGCCCCCATTTTATAAATGACAGACCCAAAGTGTAGATTAAGTGGCAGCTGTATAGTGGTGAAACCAAGTTATATACCAAGGCTTAAATCCAAAGTCGATACTCTATGGTTTGGTTGCCTTTAAGTAGAATGGACCAGAAGGATGAGCAGAAACGGCCCTTTTTCTCCTTGATCTGTGCCCCTTGTGCTGGTAGAAGAGGAAGGAATGCCATCGTCCAAGAGTGATTGCTAGGCTGGTCCACCAGAGTGGAGCTTTAGACCAGGGCGAGATCAGGAAAGGATTTATTTCCTCTTCCAAAAGGTTGAGCTCAGTGCATAAAGCTGCTTGGCAAACTAGGAAGCCTAGTTCAGGAAACAAGGCTGTGCTTGGTTTGCTTCACATTTGAGAAAATGTTTTTAATAAAACTGACTGTGGCACTTTCTCTGTCACTTTGCTTTTTCAGCATACTTTTGCTCATTTTCTTGTCTGATCTAGCTGATAGCCTCGATGAAACCCAATCATCCTCTGGCAAGGGACAGACATGCCTCTGCATGGCAGAGGTATAATTTCTCCTCTTAATGCATCCCTAGGTGCTGTTTGAAGTCAAAAGTTGGAAGGTAACAGTGCTGCCGGATGTGTGGGCTGTTGTGCATGCTGCCTGCCTGGACCTGTAGCATTTGCCATCTTTTGTTCTCTGCCTCCGGTTCTCAGGCCATGGCGCTCCCAGACAGGCACAATGGATTCAGGGCCAAGTGCCAAGGCGAAATTGAAGCCTCATGCCAGCTTCTCCCTTGTTGCCAACTTGAGCGCCTGCTGGGACTCCCACTTGCCAAGTTCCACCCTGATGGGACTGTGCCTCCAGGGACATAGGAACAGACCAGCCAAGGAGTATGAGAGCACTGGGTGCCAAAGTTGACAACGACCATGTGGCTCAACAACAGGAACTAGAGAAACATGTGCAAATAACTTATCTCCAGGCTTCTCTGATAATCATTTTGAAATCCTGTCTGGTGAGCTATGTCTCAGGAGTATCTGAAACTGCCTGTGGTAGGCTCATCCTTGAACTCCGTTAAGAGCCCGGGACAAAGAGCTGTTTGGACAAACACGGTTCTGCCTGTCGAGCTGGGCTTGTAATTATTCTGGGCTTGTGATTTCAGCTAAAAGACCCTTCCTGTCCCTCAGTATCCATATCAATCTAAGAGTCAAGAGACAGCTATGAAACTATCCTTGAGGTATTTCGGAAGACAGGAAGTCTAACATGTGAACAGCAGCTTCACTACCTATGATGATGCCAAATCAAAAATTGTGAGGATTAAACACAGTAAGGCATAGAAGATGCCTAGTGCAGAGCGAGCCTGGCTCTCAGGTTTTCAACGGGAGTCGCACTGGTACCAGCCCACCTCGAAGTGGCCAGGGTGGGGTTGTGCAGGCAGCCACGAGGTGGTGCTAGAGATAAGGCTCTGGCGTGGGGGGGGGGCAGAAATAATCGCTGGTAGGAAATTTAGTGACATATTAAGAGGGACTAGGACTGTTTGTTCGCCCTTAAGATCTGGAGAAATGGAAAGGGCAAACTGCCAAAGGAAATAGGAATGAATGAACAGAGGAGAGACCAGAAATCTATGTGGACTCTTAAGCTGCCCGGCTGTGAAATAACTAGTCACATTTGTGGAGTAGTTGCCACATGCCCCGCACAGTGCTGTGTTACATGCGTCATCTAATTTAATCTCAAAAAATGAAGTGTGTACAATTAGATCTGACTGTCCACGTTTAGAAGGTACTAAGGCCAAATGTGACTTTAAAACGAGTCTGGTTCCAAAGCCAGTGCAAATGCAGGTCATTCTTCAGGAAAGAAGTAAACAGTTGCTGGTACTGCTGAGATGATAGGTGGGCACTTCACTCACCCTTGTGCTTCCAGAGACAACCAGCGGCTTGGGTCACATCCGGAAGCCGATGTCTAGCAGTTCCGTCCTCCCCAACACATTTTGACTGTCAGCCCACACCTGAGAATGGATGAAAGAACCTTCTGTGGACTCTAAAGGACTTGTAGCATCAGAGAAGAATGTACGCACATCATGGAATCTCTCAGACTGGGAGCATCTGCCTCTGCTGTTAATGGCATTAGAACACTTAACAAAATTGGAATGTGGACTATAGATGAAATAACTGATGTTAAATCGGAATTTGGTAACTGTACTATGGTTATGTAAGAGAGTACCCTATTTCTTAGGAAATACACACTGAAGTGCCAAGGGTTTCAAAATAAGTAAAACAACCAGGAAATTTTTTAACAGTTTAGACTCATCATGACCAACCATTAAAGAACATTGTGATGAGTTTCAGTTCTGACTGGTTTACAAGGTATTTAAAACACAAACTTGGCCTCATGCTTCAAGGTTGGTTTACTAAGAATGTGTGTTTGGCCAAGGACGGCATTTAGCACAGGCAGTTCTGTGGGGTTTGCCGTGAGAAGAAACCTCTGCAGCAGCCACTGGGGCTGGGAGCAGGGCAGGGTCAGGAGAGCAGCTGCTGTCATAGGCCTCAGATTAAATCAGCTTTGCGGTTAGTCTGGAGCTGGGTGAGGAGATTGAGAACAAGGGTTTCTTAGAGGCCCCTTGATTTCTAGCTTCATGAGCAACCTGGGGGTGTTGGAAAGAAGACAGATGCACCTGGGAACCTACAGTCCATTCTCAAAGATAAGAGTCTACAGCCACACCTTTGTGTAGCTTCTTTGCTGCCCTATACTTTCACTTCTTAAGGAATTGTCATATCAGTATTTGAAGGGGCCCTGGCCCTTACCATTTCTGAGCCCTCATTAAAGAGACGAGAGCTGAAGCCCAGAGAGCAAAATAATGACCTGTCATGTTCATGGCAGCAAACAGCAAAGCTAACATGAGCACCTGATGTTACAACTCCAATTTCAGTCCTCTTAACACACCAGTGGTCTTGTTATTCTTCACCTAAGCCCTTTTCTCCTTGTTAGGGATGAGAAAAGGGAGGATCAGAGAGAGTAGGTAAGTGGCCTGAAGCCAAAAATGGAGCCAAGAGGGGAAATGTGGCCAACTTCCAGGTGGGGTTATGAAAGCTGCTGTGAAGTCACTTCCCTGTGAGTCAGGGTTGGCTTGAGTGTGTAGATTAACTTGCTTCTCCAGCCCCAGGGCTTCCAAATTAGCCCCAACTACTGTCCTCCCACTCTGCTGAACTATCTGCCTGGATGCTGCTCCTCCTGGGCTCTCCGTTCCCTCCCAACAGAAACCTAAAGGGCAAATTCATTCTCAGCAAAGTGTGGAGAACCAGGAGAACAGAAACAACTGACAAAAAGGGGGTGGGGAGGGATAAGGGTTTACCCAGTTCTCCAAAAAGGAATGGGGAAAGGCAAAGGTGCAGAAATACTCTGCTATGCAGGGAAGAGGCAGGAGTTGGGCTCGAGAAGCAGAATGATCTGGCTTTGTGTGGGACCCCTGCATCAAGCTAAATGGCTTCCCAGACTAGGTCCCCAGGCCAGGTGCAATGGATCAACCTACTTGACAACAGTCTCCCCTCCCACCACTGGAAAACCCTCTGAGGGGATTCTTTTAGTAACAGGTTAGGCTATTTACAGCTCCTCTAGATAAAACCCCATTCCTATGCTGTGGGCTAGAGGTCTCCCTAGAGGAGCTGAGCAAGGATCCTCAGAAACCCACTTAACCTCCAGACACACCTCACAACTACCTTTATTCCTTACATTAACTGCAGTAGACAGCACTGAATGGCAAGAGTGAGGTGGCTTCCAGCAGATGGGCAGCCACACCCTTGAAGACGCTGCTTTACCTGGGGGTGCCTGGCCTGCCTGGTGAGCACTGTCAACCCGGAGAGGTGAGTTTGGAGAGGCGAATGAGTTGCTGACTTGATCTCTAGGCTGGGAAGTCGCTCAGATTGCAGGACACTGGTTTTGTTTCACTCTGCTATCATTTTTATTGTTAGGTTTTATTGGGGTATAATATAAGCATATATAAGTTATAATACCACTCTATATCTTGGTTTAAAAAAGAAATGAAATTCAGTACTCTTGTGCGAACATCACAATCCAGTATCCTTCAGCTCAAAAAGTTCTCTTGTACACTTTGCAGTCAGTTCCTGTTTGCACTTCCAAACCTAGATAACCACTGATCTGCTTCTTACCTCTGTATTTCCCTTTCCTAGAAATTTCATGTTACAATAGTACACTAACTATATCACTTTTACATAATTTCTTTCGCTTAGATGAATTTTTCTGATAATGTCCATATTATTGAATGTGATAAAGTCAGACATATTTAATCTCATCCCCAGTTTCTAGCATACAGTTCCTAAAGTCTTTGGAATTTCCAGAGTAATAGGTCTTGAGATGACTAGTGCCAGGGGGCCCTAGTGCCTTCAGAGTAGGGGTTGGTTGACAGAATGTCTTGACTATAGAGTTTGAGCTTTCAGCCCCAACCCCAAGGAGGAGAGAGATTGAGAAGATCGCCAATCAGTGATTTAAACACCCGTGCCTGTGAAATGAGGTTTCGATAAAACTCTAAATTGGGTGGTTCAGAGAGCTTCTGGAAGTGTGAACACATTGAAGGATAGGTAGGTCTTTGCAATTCCATTTGAATTTGAGGATTGGCCTCATGAATTCTACAAAAAGGCCACTGGAATTTTGATAGGGATTGCATGAAATCTATATTGCCTTGGGACAGTATCTCCATCTTAACTGTATTATTTTCCAATTTATACACATAAGATGTCTTCCCATCTATCTACGTTACAGCTTTTTAAATTTCTCTCAGCAGTGTTTTATCATTTTCAGTGTACAAGTCCTTGAAGTCCTTGGCTAAATATTTCCTAGGTATTTCATTCTTTTGGATGCTACTGTAAACAGAATGTTTTCTCAGTTTCCTGTTTGAATTGTTCATTGCTGATGTCATTCTGGTTTTGATTTGCACTTTCCCTAATGACTAATGTAGTTCAGCATCTTCCGTGTACTTATAAGCCACTCATTCATCTATTCTGGTGAAATGTCATCTTTCACTCAATCTCTAACTCCACATTTCCAGGAGAGGAGAGGGGGAGAGTCCCTTTGTCTCCTTGGTACCTTTCTTCTCCCCTCTCTCTACTTCTGAAAAGCACTAAGTGGATGGTAGCACAGTGCATGAGATTAACCACACTGACAAGGAGCCAGGTTTTTATATCCACTCTGGTACCAGTTGGATGGCCTTGGCACATTCATTACCTTCTTTTTCAGTTTGTTCAAGTTTAAAATGGGTGTTTTGAATAAAACAAAATTAATAAATTAGGTATTTTGGTAAATAGTTTTTGTTTGATGTGTCTCATAAAAGAAGTGCCTGTAGTGGCCAAGCACTCTGCTGGCCCTGACATCAGAGACATCACAGCCCCAACAGGCCAGCAGGCTAGTGGGTCACCCCACTGCTGCGAAAGCCCCACTGTGACTAGCAGCAGAGTGAGGGCCACCCATGTCACAAGGTGATGTGACCCGGCCCGTGAGCCCAGAGGAGGTATGCTGAGCCTCGTGGATGAAGCTGGCAGAGCAGGGGAGGTGTGGTAGAAGGTGAAGCTAGGGAGAGGGACATGGGGTCAGACTGGGGTGTACCTCAAAGGCCTTCTGAGGACTTGAAATTTTATTTGAAGACTATGAGATGCCATGGAGAGGTTTTAAGAAGGAGGGAATAAATTCAGCTTTGTTTTTCAAAGAGGTCCTTTCCTAGGGTGAGGTAGGTCTGTTTGTTTTTTTCCCTTAGGGTGAGTTTTGAGGCACTGGAACACTGAGTGTCCAAGTGGAGGAGGCAAGAGCCGGGGCTAGGAAAGGAGCAGGCTGGGGACAGGAAGCCATCAAGATGAAATCACGAAAGAAGACCTCAAAAAGTGATGATCACATACAAGTCACATGCTGATGAGAGTTACTCAAGGAAGATGAGGACTGAAAAAACACAACTCTGGGTTCAGCGTGTGAAGGTTCCTGGTAACATCTCATGAGCCTCCAAACACTGCTACTCAGAGGTCAGGGCCTGCCCCCCACCTCCAGGCCGCACAGCAGCTGGCTGGGGGCTTCCCCTCTGGCAGTCTAGAGTAAGTTTTTCTCATTAAGCTTCTTAGAATACGCTGGCCAGTTGCACCAATTCAAGGGTTTGGGCCAGTTCAACCATGTGCACATACTCCATCTAACCCATCTACCTGCTCGGGAACCAGGGAAGCCAACACAAAGACACCCCCACGCCAGGGCTGAGCGCTACTCGGAAGTCAGACACCAGCGAGATCTTGGTGAAAGACACTTGACAACTAAAGCTAGCTTCCAATCTGTGAAGCTGATTAAATGCCACAATGAAGCAGGAACCAAGTGCCCCCAATCAGGATTAGCTCTCCTAGTGGATAGTCATTCATTCAAAAGCTGTTTATTGGGCCAGGCAGAAAAGAATGTCATGAAAAGGCAGACCCATGTCAACAAGGAGGGTCCAATGTAGTGGTGGACCCAGTCAGGCAAGGATTCCACGCGTTGATGGGAAAAGGCACAGGGAAGAGAGTTGGGTGGGAGGACAAAAATCACCCCACTCTTGGTAGGGAGGGATTGGTTTTCTCTTTGGCAAGATCGACTGCTATAGCCTAAAGTTGGTGCCACTGGCAAGAGGTTTGGCTGCTGTCCTTGAAGAGAATATAATTTAAGTGAGGAGGCAAGCAGAGGAAACAACGAGAAGGAAACTACAAGGTAACTGTCCTATTGGGATCACATTGGCTTTTCTGGAAAAATCTCAGCTTATTAATACCCAAATTCCAAATGTTCCCACCACAGAGAGGCCCCACAACCAGGATCCAGGGCCACAAGAGTGAATAGCTGTCTCTCAAGACACAGAACAGGACAGGATCCCTAATACTTTATAGGGCTCTAAGAGGCTCAAAATTCCCTCATCCAGAAGAGAACGCAAGAGCTGCCCAGCAGAGGCCTGTGGTTCCTGCAAATTCTGTAGTTGGAAAGGAGTTTGCTGGAGTGCCCCAGCTCTCCTCAGGCCTTCCCCTTCTGCTAGGCTTGGCTATAAATAGCTTGCTGGTTTCCAGCCGGGGATCTCCCAGCCCTGCAAGGAGGAAGCACCGCCTTCTTACCCAGAGCTGCCCGCAGCCAGTAGCAGTAGGGGTGGTGACTGGCAGGGAGAAGGAATGGAGAGGGCGGCAGGAACCAGCTCTAGAGAGAGACCTGGGTCTCTGGACTACATTACCCACAATCCTACATCATAGGTGGTTTAAGAGGCTGCTGCAGATGGGAAAACGAGTCAAGAGACATCCTAGGCCCAATATATAAAGCCCAGGACTTGAGACCCAGTTTTTTTCAAAATCAAACTTCTAAACCTTTGGTCCTGGACCAAAGAGATCATCTCTCTGTGAATCCAGTCACAGGCACTGGGTCAATCTGGGTCTCAAGAGACTGACAAGCTTCTTATCTCAGTGTGTACATACTTGTGTATGGTATATGTCCCTAGAGACTGGATATGAGTTGAGCCCAGATGCTAGTTTGTGCTAAAAGGCCCTTATTCACCAGCTCAGTCCAAGCCCTGAGTCTTTCTCCCCTGCCTCACCTGAGCAGAACAGTCAAGGACCCAAGAGTTGGTTGAGCACACAGACTGGACTGGATGCTGAAGCCTTGTTGCATATCTGGCAGAGTTGGGAGGTGGGGGTTCAGGAACATTTGCCAGTTTAGTCACTGTTGAGGTCTGGTCCCTCTCTCTGACCTTTGCTCAACTCCTGGCAGACAAAGCAGGATAGCCACGTGGCCAGGTTAAGTGTGAATCCCTGGAGACACTATAGGGAGGACTTGTGGGAGCTTGTTGCTTCCTGCAGTTGTGGATAAACCTGAGTCCTCAGGCTGAGTAAGGGAGAATAGCCTGAGTGATGGGGACACTCAGTGATCTCTGCTTGTAGACCTGAGAGACACTTTCAGTGTACACTGGCCCACTGAGACTCCCTGAGCCCCTTCAACTTCCCCTAGAGTCACACATTATTTATATAGGGTTCTGGGGCGCAGGAACCTCCAGACCACATGGTACATAGCAGATGGAGATATTAAGGGCTTGAGTTAAAGTAAAGGACCCTTATCCAAGGTGAAAGTCATTGGTTAGGGGCCTCCCTGATGGCACGAGGGGTTATGTCTTAGCACTGTGAAGCAATCCTCAGCCACTGGAACAGGAGTTCGATCTCCGCCAGGGAGTTGACCCAAATGAGCCAGCAGATCTCTCCTGTCTCACCTGTTGCTCCCCTCAGCAATGTATTTCAGTCATTCTGCTTGTTCTCCCCCACTGTCTCTGATGAATCCACTCTTTCCCGGAGACCTCTGGCCTGCACCCTAGCTCTTGTATGAATAAATAAATATTTTAAAAAGTAGTCACTGGTTGGCCTGAAAACAGGGTCCTTTCCCTCCTCAGATGTAAGAACTAGGCACCCGGGGAGCAAATCATTCTCACTAAATAAACGATATATACGTGTAAAGGGCATACAGGCCTATTATGAGGTGGGGTGGGAAGAATTTGGATCTGTTCGGATGTCTGAACAAGTCAAGGCTGAGCAACAATTCTACCAGAACGGGGGTGGGGAAAGCATTTCAGGCAGACGGGACAGCTTAAACAAAGGCACGGAGAGAGAGAAACAGCAAAAATGAAGAAGACAGAAATACAGAAATCCAACTTGCAGGAGGCAGCGGGTGGGGCAGTGGGCCCCAACACCAGCCCAGGCGCTTGGGCTTCAGGTCCAGGGCTGAGCGCGAGCAAGGCTCCCCCGCAAGGTGAGCTGTGTTCAGGGAAGGGG
>NW_004567122.1:28450831-28484248 GCF_000260355.1 Condylura cristata | reverse complement strand
GCTGGATGCCTGGCCGGGCCCGCCGGGTTCCCAGCTGCGCCGCGCGCGGGCTCTGTGACCTTGGGTAACTCGCGCTCGTCTCTGAGCCTCGGTTTCCTCTTCAAAGGGTGGTGGGGATAAAATGAGAGGACGCCTGTGAAGGGAGGTGTGAAGGGAGGCGTGAAAGCGCCTCCCGCAGCGGACATGGCTTGCAGTGGCAGCTCTGACACCCCAACAGTTTGGAGGGGGAGGGGATGTCGTAGTCACCTGCTGTCTGTCCGTTTAGCCTCTTCCCTGCCGGCTCCGCTCCTGGAGCCTGAATGAAGGGCTGTAATGGAGCGGAGGGCTTCGGGAGAGATCTTCCTAGCAGGAAGCAAAGCAGCCTTAAAGCCGAGAGCCTTTCCTTCTAGGTTTTGGGATTCAGAAAGGAGGAGTTCTGATCCCAGCATCTTCCCTTACCAGCTGGTTGATATTAGAAAAGGTACATTATCTTCTCTGAACCTTTATCTCCTCATAGGAATAAGTCCTGATGTGTAAGGCTGTTGTGACAATCCAATGGTGTGTGTGTGAGAGAGAGAGAGAGAGGCAGAGAGAGAGAGAGAGAGAGAGAGGAGGGAGAACCTTACAGAGAGTTGGTGCTTAATTGATGTTCTCTGAGTAGTTCCCACTGGAGAGAAAGAGAGTTGAAGGACTTAAGAACTTGGCCATTCTCCCTTAAAACCCTGTTTACCTTGAGGAAAATTGTCTCCCTGTGGTCTCTCTGGAGCCTGGTTGCCAAGATTTGTCGCCTTTACCAGGGGCATGTGTGGGGCCCTGCTGTCCCCCTTCTCAGTCCAGCTACCACCCCAGTGACCTCTTCTCCTGGCCTGCTGCTCTTCTCTGCCCACCCCTGAGGATGGGTGACCTCTGGGACTGTCTAGCAAGGACAGAAGAACCTGGAGGGAGTTGAAGTTCCCATCACAGCCAGAACCTGGTATCTAGGACACCATGCCCTCCCACGCCTGCTGTCAGTACCACACCCACACATTTCAACAAGAGATGGGTATCAATCTCTGAAAAACATTTCCCAATCCTCCCCTGTTGGCCCTGGCTTGCCTTCATCGGTCCTTCCTGTCCTGGAGTCCCTCTTTAATCTAACCTGAATTTTCCTGCCTCTCATTTGCAACCCCAGCTTGCTCAGCTGCTGCTTCCAGCCCTCAGAGGTTCCAGGCATTTATGAACACACACAATAGATGCGTGTCACCCACGGTCTTGTTTCCTTTCATCCTTGTTGGGCAAGGAGGCTGTTGTTGGCATGGTAACCTTCCCTGTAAAAGTTGCAGCCCTCAAGGATGTTTTTCCGATTCCAGCAGGGACAGAGCTCCTTCCCCCTGCTGCAGATCACAGGGTGACATGTAGCTGTGTCATTCTGGCCTCCCCCAGAATGGGGACGTGGTGCAGTGGCACAAAAGACGGATGGTTCTTGGAGGGCTGCTGAGGGCTTAAAGGGAGACGCTGATTGGATCACTGAGGAACAGGTTCCTTCTGCCTTAGGAGTTGTCAATTCTCAGCTGCTCAGGGAAAGCAGTTCAGAGGCCCAGAATATTCAGGAAGCCTCTCTCGGGATCTCATGGTGAATGATAACACACATCTTCACTGAAAACAGGCACCAAACAAATGGCATGGTGCCGGATGCTTAATTCTATAGAATAAGCTGATAAGCCATAAAGCCTCCAAAATCCAATGATTTCCTTTCTCCTTGGTCGCTTTGTGGAGTAAATGAATATTTATTAATCATCTCCTTGTTACATTTTTCAGATATTTTTCTTCAGCTCATCCTATGAGGGAGGTACTAGAACACTCATTTTATAAGTAGGAAAACTTACATTTGGGCAAAGATCTTTCGGAGCTTGACCAAAAAAAAAAAAAAAATCATGTGAGCATGCCTGGTGCCATCGGGTGCCCAGACCTGTAATTTCTACTGGGTCTTGTGTTCCTTTGTATTGCTACTGTATTACTGATAAAGACATCCTGCCTCACAGGTATCCAAGGCATTGCCTTTTTTCTAGGAGGCCCCAGGAGGGAAACAGCCAGGCATGGTTCTCCGGTTCCCCGCCATGGTGGGGTCCTCTGTACCCCGCCTGGCACTGCAGCAGTGCTGCACCCTCAAATTGGAGGCTTCCCTCTGCCAGCTGCCTTGTCTCCGTCATGGAGTTTCCCCGCAGAGGGCAAGCGGAGGGAAAGTGGTTCCCAGCTGCCAGCTTCATCTAGGCAAAATTGCATTAGAGCCAACCCGGCTTCCCTCAGTCCCTCCAGAGTGAGCACATTCAGCTCCCCCGCAAAAGGGAGGGGGGAGAGGCGCAGAGGAAAAAAAGGAAACTTCCATTTCTTTCCCTGCCTGGGAAGCACTTGGCTTCAAACTGTCACTCATCTTGTAGGTGGGGAAGATTAATACTGATCCCCTGGAGATTATAGAAGTCTCTAAAATGAGCCCCTTGGGCAAGAGCTTTGCTCAGGAATGGAGAGTCACTAGCAGGAAACCCCTGGGTTTGAGTGTGGTGGGAGGGAAACTGAGGCAGGTCTGGCGTGGGGGGGGGCTCTCTGGACTCCTGCTCTGCTCCACATGTGCTCTTTCCCAGGGGTGGTTATTCTTTCTGTATTTCTTCTGTCCAAGAAGACCAGAGAAGATGCATATCCTGGCAACTGGAAGATTGGTAAGGAAGGAAGCAGGAAGAGGTTGTGGCCTCCAATAAAACAAGGGAGGTGTTAATAGGATTGATAGTTATTATTTATTTATAAGGTGTCAGTCACACTTTTTTATTATAGCACTTTATCCTGTCTTAGATAGATACCACTGTGACCCCTGTTTTAGAGAGAAGGAAACTGAGGTTTTTAAATTCCTTGGTTCCAGTTAATGGGAGTGAACTGGGCATTCTCTAGACCTGACTCATGTAGTCCCACCATGAACCAGTGAGGTGAAGCCGTTGTGCCCCTTTACTCCAGGTGATAACTGAGGCTCAGAGAAGCAGGAAAATTTCATGTGATCACTAATGTAAGTGGCAGAGTGAGTATTAGAATTCCGGTCCGTGTGACTCTCCAGAGCACTTATACGTGACCTCTGTGCTTTGCAGCCACCAAGCCTTTTCTACTCCTTCCTGGCTTCTGCTCAGACAGGCTGAGACCACATGAATCTGCCTCCACCTCCATTTCCCTAGTCAGCATTACACAGGTGGGAAATTGGCTAGCAGTGTCCTCCTACGTGACTTCAGACTTGCATTTGAGTATTTGTAGGGCCTGGTCAGATGGACCCAGGTAATGTGGGGCCCTGTGTCTTAGACCCCAACTGTCTCCAAACCAGAGTGCAGAGGCAGGAAGAAATCTTGAGAGAAGTTTGCTACCCTCCACACACCTGGAGATTCCCCTATAAGAGGCAAAAGGGCCGAAATTAGACAACCCTTTGGCAGTCTCCTTAAGACTCCGGGAGATGAGGACAGGATCCAGGGATTTCACCCCAGGAGTCTCAGCCTCTCCAGTGTGGGGTTCCCTGCAACTTTTGTCAAAGGCTCCTCTGCTCTGTGACAGGAGCCCACTCCAATGCTTCTGCCCCTGCTGTAGGGCTGTGGGGGTGGAAAAGCTTGTAATCCTGAGTCAGAGGGAAGGTTCCACTTCACTTTCCCTGGAACAGCAAGTCAAAGAAGCAGCAGTGGGCCTGGAGAGGAAGGGGCTTTGGCTGTTTTATTTTTAAAAGATGTAATTTAATTTTGTATACTGCCAGATGTGGTGCACATTCATTGCAGAAAGTACATGTGATGGAAATAAGATTTATTAGGGTGAATATTCCTCTTTTTTTTTTTTTTTTCCTCCCTTTACCTATCTATCAGAGCTTTCTAGCTTAGGGTCAGATCCCATTTTCCATTTTAGAGTTTGCTCTTTGTCAACCCATTTCCTGTATCTTTGTAATACAGCATCTGAGTAGAGAGGATAAGAGGGTTGGAAAATTTGATTTAGCACCTGAGAAGTTGAGAAAAGGAAACACTAGGGCAGAGAAGCTAACTTTATTTCATTAAAAAAAAACAAGGAAAGGACCTACCTGGTGGCCTAGGGATTAAGTCTCAGCACTGTGAAGCTCTCTGCAGCCACTGCAGCATGAGTTCAATTCCCAGCCAGGTTGCTGACCCACATGGCACAGCAGACCTCTCCTATTTGGCCCACTGCTCCCCTCAGCAGTGTATTTCAGTCAGTCTGCCTGTTCTGTTCCCGCTCTGTCTATGGTGAATCCTCTCACCCTCTACTCACCACTTCTGGCCTGCACACCAGTGCTTATATGCATAAACAAATAAATTTTTATAAGACACAACAAGGAAGAAGGGGAAAAGAGAAGGGTGAGGGGGGAAGAAAGGGTAGGAATAATTTTATGAATCATTACTGTGGGATATAAAGTAGATTCCCTATAATTCCTCAAGTAGAGATTGGAATAACTTCTTTATTTTCCAAGCTCACAATTGTTTATTTGCAACTTATTATAGGGCCTTGCCCATGTGGAGACCCACAGTTCATTACCTGATAAGTGAAAGAAAATAGTCAAGTATTTACCCTACTTTTTTATTTAATAACTATGATTTAGTCTAAGTTCTTTACAGAGAAGTTCTGACTAAATAAATGCAAGTTGAATGCTGAAATTACAAAATTATCATTTTGTAACCTCAAATGAGACATTGGATTTAGAAAAGCATTAAACTATTGGGTGAAAGATTGAGAGGAACTTTATAGTACCAATCAATCATATTTTAACCACCACCTATCAAATGAGACCATCTGAATGAAATGAAAACATGTTCACATAATAGCCATAGCATCATTATTTGTAATAGCCAAAAAGCAAAAGAATCCAAATGTCCATTAGCTGATAGATACATAAAAATTTAGTCTAATATCCATGAAATATTATTCAGCCAAGAAAAAAAGACCCAAACACAGATGTCTGCTACAAGGATGAACTTATATTAGGTAAATGGAGCTAGGATAATTCAATTTATATAAGATGCCCAGAATAGGTAAATCCATAAAGAGATTAGTGGCCACCAGCTGTGAGGGGTGGTGAGGGATACAGCAGACTGCTAATAGGTATGGAGTTTCTTTTGGGGGGTATGGTAGTGTTCTGCAATTAGGGGCAATAGTTGTACAACATTGTGAGTACACTAAAACTCACTAGTGGAGGATTTTAAAAATTATTTACTTATTTATTTATCTTTTTATTTTATTTATTTTTATACAGTAACCAAGGTGTATACCAGAGGTATGGGAGATGAGAGAATTCACCAGAGACAGAGTGAGGAGCAGAACAGGCAGAGTGATTGAAATACACTGCTGAGGTGTTTATATTGATTTTGATTTTGCTCTTTTGCTCCCAGATTTGTCTGGCCACTTCTGACCCTGTTCCATGGGTCCCAGCCAGAAGTTGCTTTAATCTCGTGGCAGGCTTTCAGGCCTTGCTTTGGGCCAATCCCTTTTGGGTTGACTTTTGCCCACGAGGGGATGGGTAACTTCAGGTGTTTGATTTAGAAGTTATATTCTTTGTGCTCCGTATTGTATATTCACTGTATTAAAGTCCATTTTCATTAAAAAAGAAAGAAAGAAAGAAAGAAATACACAGTTCAGGGGAGCAGTGGGTGAGACAGGAGATGTCTGTTGTGCCATGCGAGTCAGCTCTCTGGATGGGGATTGAACTATTGTCAGTGGCTACTGATAGCTACATAGTGCAGAGACTGAACCACTTGCGCCACCAGGGAGGGCTGAGTGGAAGATTTTAAATGGAGGATTTTATATTAATTACAGTTCAATTTTAAAAAATCATACCCAGGAAACTAAAAAGAGAGAGAGACCCAAAAATTATGTGCCTGGCAATAGCCAGAAGATGGCATCACCTATAAAATAAACTTGAATTTGACTAGTTTATAGCTCATGGGACAACAGGATATATTATACAACATTGCCACGAAGGGAATACAATTTGTCACATTCCAGAAATGCAGAATTCTCCAGAACATATTACCTGAGTTTTCCAATAAATAAACAGCAATAGCAGTAAACAAATACCATAGAACTAGCATAGATGACAAGAAACTTAAAGGACATATCAGTCAAATTCTAAGAATGGTCATCTGTAGTCCTGATTCAAACATAAAAATACATGTAGAGATACAAGCTGAAGTATTTACAGATGAAAATATGCAATGTTTGGAATTTGCTTCAAAACAAGTGTATGGTGGTAGGGAGAGGGGAGGGAGGTATAGACAAAGATGAGCTATGAATTGACAGTTGTAGAACTGGTTGACAGGTACAAAAAGCTCATCCTATTCTCTTGTTACTCTCGGGAAATGTTTGAAAATTTGCACAATAAAAATTATGAGGCTTGATTTACCCATGTAATTGCAACATATTTAGAAGTTATATTGTATTTGAAGAAAAAGGAGCTAAATTTGAATAAATGAGTTTGAGATGACTCACACTTTATGAAAGCTGAAATTTAAAAGCACATATAAGATATGATGTTGAATCATTATTATCATCATTCTTATCGCAGTGACTAAATTGGAAGTCGAATGAGGCACAAGAACCCTCCCAGGAAGGCAGGAAGCAGAGCAGCCTTTCAACATCCAGAAACAAGGTCAAGTTGTTGGCCTTCCCTGTCATGCCATGTTAGTCCCTGAAGCCTCTGGGGAAAGTACAGGCTTCCAAGTCTAGCCCGCACCTGCCTTTCCAGCCCAGTTCCCTCCCCTCCCCTTCTAGTTTCCTGGCCACACCTCTAATTCATTCATTCCTGAATACACACACCTGCCTACACTGTTCCCTCTGCCTACAAATCCTTCTCCTGAAAACTGCCAATCTGTCTTCTGCACCCTGTCTCTGCACCCTGTCCCCTTTCCTGGAGTACTCCCTGTTTCATATCTCTCATATATCACACTGTCCAGTAATTATTTATTTCTAAAAATCCCCATGCCAACTCTGTGCTGCCCAGACTCAGTCCCGTTGATCATTACATGATCAGGGCCTGACAAAAAGTAGCTACTTGAGAAATGCATTTTATTTTATTTATTTTTTTTTAAAGATTTATTTATTCATACAGAACTGGGGTACAGGCCAGAGGCTCAGGGGCGGTGAGAGGCTTCACCAGAGACAGAGTGGGGAGCAGAACAGGCAGATCGATGAAGTACACTGCTGAGGGAAGCAGCGGGCGGGTCAGGATAGGTCTGGCTCGCCATGTGGTCTCCTCCGGGGCAGGCGGCAGGCGGGAATCGAACTCATACGGAAGTGGCTTCAGATTCTCAGTGCTGTGCTTTAACCCGCTGCGCCACCAGGGAGGGCCTTATTATTTTTTTAGAGATTTATTTATGCATACAAGAATTGGGGTATAGGCTAGAGGTGAGGGGAATGAGAGGATTCATCAGAGACAGAGTGGGGATGTCTTTAACCCTGTGCCACCTGGGAGGCCCAAATTTCATTCAATATGTGTATGTGTTAAACGTGTAATTCCATATGAAATTTTATATTTGTATTTTACCACTCACTAGTACACTGTGGGCACTTTTTCAGGTCAATCATTATTTGAGAACATGACTTAATAATGACTGCCTAGTAGTCCGTTGTTTAACAATGTATTTTCTTTTTAAAGATTTATTTATTTTTTAAGATTTATTTATTTATGCATACAGAGCTGAGGTACAGGTGGGGGCGAGAGGATTCACCAGAGACAGAGAGGGGAGCAGAGCAGGCAGATGGATCAAGTACACTGCTGAGGGGAGCAGCGGGCCCGTCAGGAGAGGCCTTCCGCGCCATGTGGGTCACATCCCTGGCCAGGAATCAAACTTGTGCTGCAGTGGCTGCAAATAGTGCCATGCTTTTACCCATTGAGCCAGCAGAGAGGGCCCAAAATTTCAAAAAACTAGGCTTTCTCAAGAACTAGGCTTGAAAAGTTTCTAGGATGAGAAGTTGGCTCTAAGGAGAAAACTTCCTGAGGCAGCTGAGGTAGTTTTCCCTAAGGAGGGCAACCACTACTAGTTCTGTGGAAACAGCAACTTCTGGGTTTGTTACACTGACCCTGGCGAGCAGCTTGAACTCCCTGGTTCACGTAGATAGTGACAATTCAGGTTAGATTCCTCTCCACCCACTTGCCCTCCCCCACTCAAAATAAATCCCAAGAGAGAATTTCCAGAAGACTTCCATCCTCCCACCCCACCATGCCAACACACAGGGCCTGCTCTTTGATCTCTAACCCCACCATGCCAACACACAGGGCCTAGTAGGCAAGTCAGCACCCCCACCTTAGAGGGATGTGTCTCTCAAGCAGAGGGGCTGGTCACAGCACAGGCCTGGGGAAATTAGCAGGAGAGAAGGCCCCTGGAGACAGAAGTATAATTTACATACCATAAAATTAATCTATTTTAAGCACACAACTCAGTGACTTTCAGTACCTTACAGAGTTGTTCAAGCATTGAAATCCAGTTTGAGGACATGCCCATCATTCCGAAAAGAACAAGCTGATTTGCAATCAGTTAATGCTGTGCTTCTCTCCAGCCCCTGGCCCCTACCAGGCTGCCTTATGTCTCCATAAATGTGCCCTTTCAGGACATTTCATATAAATGCAGTCAATAGAGTATACAGTTGACCTTACTGTAACACTTTTGTGGTTTTTCCATATTGAAATGCACATACATCTGTATTTTATTCCTTTTTACTGAAGAATGGTCCTTTCATTATTTGGATATACCACCTCTTCTTTATCTATTCACCAGTTGAATGGACATTGAGATTGTGTCCTCTTTGGGGCTATTATGAAGAATGTGGCTATCAATGTTCACACACATACCTTTGTGTGAATGTGTTTTCATTTCTCTCAGGTAGATATTGAGGGGTGGAATTGCTGCTAGGTTCCTGTGGTTACTGTGTGTTTAACTTTAGAAGTGGCTAACCCGCTTTCCAAACTGATTGTGCCTTCTTCCATACTCACCAGCATTATATGGAATTTGCCCACCAGCAATGTACGGAATTCCTGTATTTCCACATCTCATCATCACCAATGCTTGTTAGTATCTATCTGGAAAAGACAATAGTTGAGGAAATGTTTGGAAGTGATGTATATGTTCACTATCTTGTATTTTCACCTGTGTACACATGTCAAGACTCATCAACCTATACACTTTATAGGGAGATTATTGTGCATCAACTGTACCTCAATAAAATTGTAATAATAATAATAAGCCCAAGTTTACTGAGGAGAACGGGCTTGTTGGAGAGAACTCCTGAAAGGAAGATGAGATAATTTACTTGGGTCTGAGGAGCTGAACCACCTAAGAAAACTTAAGTAAGCTTTGACATGAAAGCCTCTCTTAGGTTCTAGTAATGCAAAAGGGAGACAGAAAGCAAGATGACTGAAGTGGAAGGTTAGATCTGCCACTGGGTACAAACATTTTATCTTCACCCAAAGGTTTGTGGGTGAAATGTAGAAATCTGCTTAATTCAATATTTAATTCTTCTAGATTTGCCCTAATTTCCCTTAGGACATTGGGATTTCAGTCTGCTCAAGCTTCTAAGGTGGAATCAGAGGAAATAGCAGGAAAGCTTCTGGTCCTATAGTACCTATTTCTCATTTCACTTCTTCCAGGTGGGGTAAGAGGGACTTGAGTAGGGAGGAAAGGTAAATGGACACATACCTCGAACATAGCCTGTCTATCAGGCCTTCCTGAATACTTAGAAACTTTCAAAATAGATGAGGCTGAGCATTCCTGAAATTCTAGAAAAGAGTGTACTTCTTAGTTGCTAGGAGGAAAGGTCAAAGGTCCTTAGGGTCCTTTCTTTTACTTTAAAACCTAAACCTCTCTTTAGCAGGAGAAGCCTTCCCTTCTCCACCCCTTCTCTCCTCTTCCATTCCTCTTTCTGTCAGAGTCCCCATCCCTGAAGCTCTAGAGAATGTCCCCAGGTAGCAATCAATTGTTCAACACTATCTGGTCCATTCCCAAACCTCAGCTTTTTTAAGGATGAGTGCTTTTATCAGCACTGCCCTGGGCCCTTGATCGCAGGTTTCCTTCACAGAAGCAAAACTTAAAAAGAATACTTTCTTTTTCTTTTTACCATAGTACTGTAAAATGGGGCCATTTTTTAGTTTGCCCTATTTCAAATCATGCAAAGGAACTTGATTTGGACAGTTTGAACCTCAGGAAAGCCTGGTGACAGGACTAATAACAATCAGCCGGCAGGGTTGGCAGAGTTTCTCATCAAGCCATCTGCCTCAGAAATACATAGGGTGCTTGTTAACATGCTGGTTCCAAAGCCCCTTTCCTGGTCTGTAGAATGAGACTCTGGGCCTGGGAATCTGATTCTGAGGTTCTGTAGAAGCATTAGACACCTCTGCCTCAGAGGGAGAGTCTTTTTGCTTCCTTCCTTCAGATTTTGTTCCTGCCATGTTTTGTTTCTTGAGAGTCTGTGGTAAGATAGTCTTAAGAATGTGTAACAGGCATAGACTTGTGTTCCTGGGCATAGAGTGAAATGGGGAGGGGTAGGCGGGGCTGGCAAGAGATGTGCCAGCACAAATATTGTCCCATCAGGACTTGGCAGTGTTGCCTGGAGCCTCTCAGGGATGTGCCCTCTGCTAGTGAAGGTAGCTTGGCTCCTCACTCCAGGGCGAGTCTGGTATCACAGGGAAGGGCAGAGACCAACATACTGCTAAACAGGGGTTAGACTAGAAGACAAATTGTTGGCCTACTGCCAGGAGCTTGCTGAAATTCCCCCAGGCCCAAGAATAGGTGTGAGTCTATAACCTGGGAGACCCTCAGAGAGAGGAGTAGAAGGCAGGTTAACTAGGGTTCCACTCAGGGCCTGATAGCCATACTGGGAAGAGGTATATTCTTGACTTCAGGGGTCTAGAATTGGGAGATGGGTCAAGGCTTGGAAATCCCAGGACATCAAATCTATTGCATCCCTCTGCCCAATGGATGGTGGTGTCTGACTAATTCATGGAAGACTCCCACAAGGGTTGGAGGTAATGTTTCCATTCAGTAATCCATCATCTACTCGCCCTGGCAAAGAACCAGCCAACACCCTCCCTGCCTCACACACAAAAGCAAGTCAATCAGGTTGTCTCTAACTTATCCTTCCCAGCTCAGTTTTTCCATTTTTCCTAAGCTCCTGGGTTGAGTGCCCTTTTCTGTGCTCTTCTGGAGCCCTATGCCTGTCCGTATTATATAACCTAACACCAGGTTTTAATTTTTTGGCTTACATCTCTGTATCCCCAACTGACAATCTGCATTATTGTTGTAGCCAGCTCAAGGCCTCTCACAGAGCAGACAGATGCTTACGAGCATCTGTCTTCAGACACAAGGGCCCTTCCAGAGGACTGGGGCCAGAGGAACCTAGCACTTCAGGCCTCTTACATAACGGGGACAGACTTGGTCTAGATGGGAACTTTCAACACCCAGCCAGCCTCCTAACACTCTGTCCTATGTCCCAGGAAGCTGCCAAGGATCACAGCTCCAGCTGGCAAGTAATGAGATTTTCTTCCTGGAAGGATTCTTGGCTTAAGAACTGGCCCTTGCCTTTTCTAGGCTTCTTCAATTCCCTCAGGTTTCTGGGGGCATGGAGGATGGGAGGGAGAGGCTGAGTCAGCCTAGATTACTGTCTCCCTTATCTGTCCACCCTATTCACCAAGGGATTCCCAAGAACACAGATTTTCCCAACCCTGGGTAAATGTGGGGGGCAGGGCTGGTCAAACACTGGGGCCAGAATAGCACTGTCTGTGGCCACACATATCTATCCCTCCTTCTGGCCTCCTGAAGATTTAAGTAACTGTGGCTGCAGTCTACCAAGGATGAGCAGGAACAGAACCAGTATTACAGAGACCCCCTACCCAGCACTTAAAAAGAATTCACTCACCCCACTGACATACAGTGGGGAAGGGTCCTGTTGGTCTCTGTAAAATGCCCCTCAAACCCCTTCACAAGGAATACTACGGGGTCCTCCCCCAGCCCAGGAAACACACACCCAACCACAGCTATTTTATTTTCCTTTTAATTTTGCTGAAGGATATACACCACATATCCCATGGGCAATAAAGCGCATTCAATGTGTTTATAAGCCAAACAGTCACTTTGTTTAAGCAAACACAAGTACAAAGTAAAATAAAACCACAAAATAATGAACAGCATGTTCATAACATACAAAAATCGCCGCCTACTCAGTAGGTAACTACAACATTCCAACTCCTGAATATATTTATAAATTTACATTTTCAGTTAAAAAAATAGACTTTTGAGAGTTCAAATTTTGTTTTACATTTTGTTTTCTTACATTCTGGAGAACTGCAGTTGAACTCAGCCCTCTTTCTCATTTTGCTCCCAAAGCCTCCCCCCAAGTCATTACTCCTTGCCCCCCCTTAAGGCTAGAGGGGAGCACTTTCTTCACAATTGCACATGTCAAGCCATCAGCAAGGCGTATCACACAAAAGGCACCAAGACGTGAAACTTTTTAAACCAAATGGACAAAAAAACTAAAAAAAAATAAAAAAAAACTTAAAAAAAAAAAGAGAGAGAGAAAAACCAAACCATATTTTGCCACATGTGAGAGTACAATTGGGCAATATTTACAAAAAGGTTAACGGAACATCACTCTGACACATGCTCTGATTAATACCAAGTACTGCTGTTTCAAAAAAAGCTTAAAACTTAATTGTCACAGCATCTTCACAAAAGAAAGGATCACCATTGGTTTGCTTGGCTTTTCTTCCCCCCCTCCCCCCAAAGTGAGGATCTAACTCCAAATAATACAATAGAATATGCAAATTATCTTCACATCAAGAGTACCCCAAGAAAAATGAAATCCATGGCACAGACACTGTACAAGGGTACAGAATTGGGCTCTGAGGGGCCCAGACCCCATTTTGCCAACTCAATTTTCTAGCATTGAAGGGAGCAAGGGGTCAGGCATACGATGGAGATGATACTGAAAAGATATATCCAAAATCCATGCAAATCAAGTTCTTTGGATAGAAGTGGAGAACTTGGACATGGCTGTTTCAGGCAGCTGGATTCAAAAGGAGTAGGAACTGGGGAGGAAGGGGAAGCAGACAGGAAGAATTGTTGGCCAACAGACCTTTCACTCTGACCCTAGGGCCGGGTAGAGGGGGAGGATTTGGCTCTGGGAACCTCCATCTGAACTAAGAGGCTCCCCCCTCCTGTGACCTTCTCCTCCTCCTGTCCTTTTTAAGTCTCTGTGTTTCTTTCCTTCTCATTTCCCTTTTCTCCCTTTAGCAAATTTCAATTGTCCTGGGAGAAAAAGTTGTTGTCATGTCCGAAAGCCCTGTGGAGACACTGAAGGAGTTGGTGACAGCTGAGGATGGGAAGCTGCTGACTTGGGCCGGGAAAGCAGGAGCCACCGAGGAGAACGTGGTAGCCACCGAGGGTGACGGGAAGCCACTGTGCACGGGGGAAGGGTAGGTGGAGGAGCCTGGGGAGGAGTAGGAGGTGGGCACAGGAGAGGGGTATGAGGTGGTGGCTGGGGATGGGTAAGAGGTAGTGACTGGGGAGGGGTAAGAGGTAGCCACTGGAGACGGGTAGGAAGACAGGGAGGAGGTGGCCGAAGAGGCCACGACTCCTTTGTCTGCTTTTTTGTCCTTTTGTCGCAAGTGGATCTTGGTATGCCTCTTGCGTTCATCACTCCTGGCAAACTTCCTCCCACAGATGTCACAGGCAAAGGGCTTCTCGCCCGTGTGGGTGCGGATGTGGGTGGTGAGGTGGTCGCTGCGGCTGAAGTTGCGCATGCAGATACGACACTGGAAGGGCTTCTGGCCGGTGTGGATGCGAATGTGGCGGGTGAGCTCGTCTGAGCGGGAGAAGCGGCGGTCACAGGACTCCACCGGGCAGGCATAGGGGCGTTCGTGAGGGGGTGTCTTGCTGGGCCTATTAGGGTACTTTCGCATGCGGCTGGGTTTGATCAGCTGGGACTGGTAGGTGTTGTTGAGGGCTTTCAGGTCCTGAGAGCCTGACTGTGTGGCAAAGGCCTTGATGGTAGAGAGTGGCGTGAGCGAAGGTTGCTGGGTTCGGGTCTCCAGGCCCTGGAAGGGTTTCTGGTCTGGGGTGCCCAGGCCCAGGTCCCCCTGCTGTTGTGGAAACAAATAGTCAGGGATCATGGGGACCTGGAAGCCACCCTTGGCGGTAGGGTAGGCAGGAGGCGGGTACTGGAGACCAGTGCCTGCTGAACCAGGGAAGGCCTGGCTTTGTGGCTCAGGGAAGATGTCAGTGTTAGGCGTGGGGAAGGTGGGTGCCGCCGAGTAAATGGGGCTGCTGTCATTAGGCTGAACTGCACAGCTCAGGGGTGGGCTCTGGGAGGCAGAGGAGGAAGAAGCCGCTGGAGAAGGCGCCGAGGAGGAGGTGGCAGGCGGGTTGGTCATGCTCACAAGGCCGCTGACCAGGCTGAAGAGGGGCTCCGGCCACAAGGTATTGCCACTGTTGGGTGCAGGCTCCAGAGAGAAACGGCCAGTGTAGGTGATGGGGGGCAGCCGAGTGGTTTGGCTGGAGTAACTCGTCTCCACTAGAACCTTCTCATTATTCAGAGAGATGTCAGGAAAAGACTCTGGCAGGAGAGAGGGGGGGGGTGACATGGTTACTGGAGAGCAATCACTGGAGGGTGAGGAGGACACAAGCTGCCAGGCAAGAGGTCGGGCCAGCTACCATTGACTCCCGAGCTGGTTAATAATTGATAGCAGCAGATTGCAATGTTCCTGGACCCGCTCCAACAGCAGAGCCCATTTCAATAACAATTGACGCAAATACGGAGAATCCCCTCCATTGCAGCTCTCAATGCTCCGCAGCAGCAGCAGCAGCAGCAGCAGCAGCAACAGCAGCAGCTGCGCGGGCAAGGGATTCCCGCCAGCACCCTAACGGCTAAGGATAGTGCGCGCCCCCTAACCCGGACTACGGGGACATCCCTGGCCACGGATCATAGCCCTTCCTTGGGGACGGGCATCAGGCAAGGCAAGCCCTTCCCGGGAGGGAAGTGGGGGCGCAGCCTAGATCATCAAAACAAGCCCCCCCCATCCAACCACCCACGCAGCCCCACAGCTCTCTATCCAAAACAAAAGCTCGCACCTCTGCGCACCGCTAGGGACAGGAGGGTGGGGGTGGGGGTGGATGTCCCCAGGCATCCGTCTAACACATGACCCCGAGGCTGCGAGGAATACAAGGGAAACACCGCTTGCATCCCAGGAGTACTGCTGCGGTTGAAAGGGCGCTATAAAGGCCGTGGGGAAAGACTGGACGCCAGGATGGTGGAGAAAAGGCTAATCCTTGGCATAGGCCACTGCTTACCTGCGGTCAAATGCTCGTAGGGCTGCTCGCCCGACTCCCCCTGAGGGTTGAAGGCGCTGCTGCTGCTGCTGCTGTTGCTGCCGCCCCCTCCAGCTCCACTGCCCCCGCTGCTGCTGCTGTTACCGCCACTGCCATCCGGCGTCCCGGTGGCACCCAGGAACTGGGGAGCCCCGTTGCTCAGCAGCATCATCTCTTCCAGCTTAGGGTAGTTGTCCATGGTGGGCGAGTGAGGAAAGGAGCCGAACGGATCTGAGATCTGCAGTGGGGACATCAACTGCATCTCGGCCTTGGCTGCGGCCATCCCGAGCCGGCGGGCTGGAGAGCTGGTACTGGGGCGGGCGGGCGCAGCCCGGGGTCAGAACTGCAGGGGACACACTTTCGGGGGTCTGGCCGGGTCACATGCGTGGCGCGGGACACACTGTGGAGAGCGCAGGTGGACTCCCCAGGCTGGCCCCGGCCGCCGGCCGGCGTGGACGCGGCGCTGCTTAGGAGGCTGGGGCAGGGGCCGGTCCTGCGGTGGCGGAAGCTGGCGGCGGCGGCGGCTGGCGGCGGCGGCTCCCCGAGTTCTGCGCGCTGGGATCTCTCGCGACTCCCCGGATCCGCCTCTATTTGAAGGGTCTGGAGCAGTATCGGCCCGCCCCCGTCATGACGTACATGGCCATATTTGGGAAACAGGAAGCCCTAATATGGCAAGACCCGCCGGGAGGACCCGGAGTGACGTGAAGCCCCCCCATTCCAGAGCGGTGGGCACCGCCATCCCGACCTCAGGCCCAGAGCCAGCTCCCGCACCCTGGGAGCCCAGGCCTCGAGAAATCGTAGGGCTCAAGCTGCAGCTGAGGACTCCGGGACTCGCGCGGCTCCGGAGTTCCCAGTTCTGCCCCCGCCCCTCCCCTCCGCCTTCTTCCCTCCTCCCGGAGCCGGAAGCAGCCGGGCCATATCGGGCCATTCCATATAAGGCGCTGCCCAAATAAGGACTGTTCCGGCTAGGGGGATCTTCCTGCTCCTTATATGGCGTTTCCGGGTCGCTGCCTGCTGCTCCCTGGCTCCCTCTCTTCTTGGTTCCAAGCCGAGAGCCGGAACGCGAGCTGGAGCGGGGGACACCCAGTCGGGGAGGGCTCGGGGCTCTCGGCGCACCGTGGGTCTGGCGGCTACCCGGTGGGGACTGGGCTGGGGAAGCCCGAGACCAGGGCGGGGGCGAGGGCGTCGGGCTGGGGTTCTGCCGCTGTCATCTAGAGCCGCACCTCTGGGACCGTGGGATCGAGGGGGAGGAGCGGCGGGGCTGGCCTGGGCAAAGGCCGCCCAGCAGAGGCGGGGCCTTGACCAATGACATGGCGCCTTTCCAGGTGTCACCGGGGAAACTGAGTCTCGGAAAGAACCAGATGGTTCTTTGGGCCTCTATGCGTTGTGGTAGGCGACCCGCTTGTCCCATCTGTCAATGGGATAGAGCTGTTGAGGCCTGGGGATCCCTCTGCGCCATCCCCAAGGGAAAAGCCGTTCTCTGGTTGAGGAAATCTGATGGCCCTGGGAGACCTGCGTCCTGTTTTCCATGAGCTGGTGGTGGGAGACTTTCCCACCTTCATGCAGAACAGGTGGCAACGAGGGAATGTGGAGAGGGCTTTCCTGTGGGCTGTCTGGGGGTCCCCAGACTTGGCGCAAAGACAGGACCTGCTCAGCGGCTTGGTGCTGCCCCCTGGAGGTCCCCTCTTCAGCTAAATTCTCCCGGCCCCTGGCCGAGTGGGCTCTTCCGCCTCCTCCTTGCTCCCCCTCCTGGCTCCAGTGCTGGGCGCTGGGCCAGGCCCCGGGAGCCTTAGACGCAGTGAGCGCGAACTGAGCAGGCGCCGCAGCCCGGGCTCTCCCTGCAGTCCCTGGGGAGCCGCCACCGCCGAGGCGCCCAGACTCCAGGCGGGATAACACTCCCCTCCCCGAGCCAGGCCTAGAGTGGGGGAGGGGGTAGGCAGGAGAAGGGAAGATTCCCGCAGGTCTCCCGGGAGCGGGATGCGGACGGGGAAGCCCTCCCTGCACAGTCTTTCCGCAGTTAAATGCGCACCCCAAAGAAAACAGGGATTCCGGGAAGGGAAGGCTCCTGCTCTATCTAGATCTGAATCTAGGGGAGGTAGGTGCTGTTCTGAACTGAAAAAGAAAGCAGAATGTGTGTGTGTGTGTGTGTGTGGAAGGAGGGCACTGCCAATGCTGGGGATGTTCGGGGCGGGTCAGGCTCTCCGTGAACTCAAACAACCTCTTGGGAGATTGGAATGGGGGAGGGGAACTCTCTTGGCCTTCATCCTTTTGTACCCCACCACCACCACCCCCAGCACACGTATAAGGCCAGTGAATGAATCCAGCATGAAGCAGGGTTTCGTGCTCTGGGTGTGAGCTCCCCATCCCTCACGCCTGCTGCGGGGTGAGAGGCCCACTCCTACTGTCATTAGGGACTTGAATAATGGCCTCTGAGAACCCTGCTGGGAAGGAAGGCAAGGGGCAGGGTGGGAAGGTCTTGTGCCTCAATAACCATTTTGTCACTCCCTGGTGGAATACTTTGGCAGGGATTTTTGTACCTCACTTTTTAAAATTGTAAAATCTGGCTAATATGATACCCATATGGAAGGATTGTTGTGATGACTAAAATGTACATGAACTGCCCTCTCTAAAGTCCCAAAGTGCAGTGCCTGCTTTGCAGCTGGCAGTCAATAAGCAGAGGCTGGTGTTATTTTCAAGGGCTTTTGACTCACAGAGTCACCCACAAAACTGTCCATCCATCCTCAGCCTCCAGGCAAAGCCAGGGACCCTTTTCTGAAAGGTTGTATGGAGAGAAAGAAACATTCCAATTCCAGCCCAAGGGACATCGTTCAGAAGAACTAATCTGAATCGCCTTGCTGATAAATTCTGACAGCAGAATTTTTCAACATGGACTGAACAGAATCACCCATGGAGTGATGAAGTCAAAAGGATTTATTCTAGACTAACTGAATCACAATGTTCCTGAGTTTGGGAATGCAAAAGACTGAGCAGTACTTGGGATCCTTCCGTCCCTGGGAGCTGTCTAGACTCCACAATGAAGAAGGCGAATGTAGTTTTCTTCTCCTGGAAACTACCATTCAGTGGGATAGACAGAACAAAAAAAAAAAACATGTAAACAAAAGGTATAATTTTGAATTATAGTAAGTATAACATACTGGACAGGTGAGAGAAGGCAGATCAGATGAGATGATATTATGCAGAGGTAGAGTATGCGTGGAAACCCACTGCAGAAAGAGTGTGGTAGGAGAGTGTTCTGGGGAAAGAGCACAGGAAAGCTTTGGTCTTGATCAGTGTAGAGCCTCAGGCTGAGCAGCAGGTAGTGAGAATGTTTAGGGCTGAACTATATCCCTTCTAGGGCACCTCATTTGTTCTAACTGCTACAGTTTATATAGTAGGGTAGGTGGCTTTTTCAACCCCACCCTCCTCCAAGGTATGCACCCTTGGGAAGCAGCTTCTGCCCGCAAAGTGGGGGGGGGGAGGTGAGCTCAAGCCCCCACAGGCTGACAGGCCTTAGCCCTCTGGAGAGTGGGACAGTTAATGAGAAGGCAGGTCCTGGGTAGGCTTCTGCATTCTCAGCAGCAAGGCTGGCCTCTATGTTATCCCACCTCTGATGGATTGTCTTTCGACCAATGGCATACTTCTGTTTGCTGTGACCAAGAGAACATAGTAAAAAAAAAAAATTGCCCTTCCCCTTTTTCCTTCTCTTAATAAATCTGTCCTTCTAAAATGTATAAGGAAAAGAAAGAATTGTCCCTTCTAAAGGAGCCACAGTTTAGGCTTGTGAGCAACCAAGTCATGACCAATAATCCAGATGGGCCTGAGGCCTAAAGGAAGCAAGCAGGGGGGTGTGAGGAAGCTCTGCTCTCTCAGCACCTGGCCAGGGTACCTGCTGGGGCCTCATGGATGCTCAGGGATGAGTCTGAGACTCTCAGACCTTGCCTGCTTAGAGACTGGTACCAGAAGCCCTGGGCTAGGAGAGAGGCCCCCAGAGGATCAGTAGGTCTGTACTTAGAAGTGCCAGCGAAAGGGAGAGTCGAGGAGGAGGAGGCAGAGGTGAGGGAGACCTGAGCGTGGCTATGGCAGCTGAGCTTCCAGGAGAAAACCAGTGGGAACCATCACCTATCAGACACCCAATCTAGGGCTACAATGCTCAGGGGAAAAAAAGTCTCGTTTTCCGTTGCTGCTTCCTCTTCCTCCTCTGGGGGCTACGTCAGCGCACAAAAGTGCTTCTCAGATTGTGGTTTGTCACAGCTTCAGCCGACTTGGGGCTCAGGAAGTGACTCTCGGGTTCAGTCTGGGGTGCCTGTCACACTTTCCAACGGCTAATGAGTTCTGCCGGAAACATGGAGGGTTTGGTCTTCATTGAGCGGTGGGGCAGCCCTGCTGCCCCAAGGAGGCTCTTGAAGGATGAGAAGAAATCTGAAGAGGCCAGGTATGGGGGAGACAGAGTTGCACTGAGGGGGTGGGAGAAATGAGACATGGGGATTAAAAAGGGGAGAAGTATCACCCCAAAATGTTGGAGTGTGAGGCCTCTGTCTAGTTACAGATGGGGAAACTGGGTGGCAGAGGAGACCCTTGAGTGCTAAAATAGCTGGAACAGGGCCCACGCAGAGAGAGTCTGAGGCTGAGGCTGCTGATTGGGCTCTGCAGAGGGTGCCTGGCATGTTCTGGATCCAAGGGCTGCCCAGAGAGGACTTAGTCCAGCTTAGGGTGGAGGGCTAAGAGAACTGAGGGCTGGGCTGGGTCAGCCTGCCCTGGAGTTAGTTTAAGCCACTTCATTGTGGAGGTAAAGTAACCTGGGAGCTGGCCCTGAGGGTGTGTTAAGGAAAAAGGCCCTTGGTGGATGCAGGTGAAAGCTTGGGTAGAGCTCTCTGGATTCTCTCTGCCCCAGAATGTCCTGCATATGCAAAAGGAGGCTGTCCTTGCACATCATTCCCTCTGCCTTGGTCTGGGCAGCCCCTCTCCTAGGCCCAGGGTTGGCTGGATTGCAGGGTCCAGGGACAGTCCAGCCTGTAGCTGGTGGCTTTTTTGCTCCTCCCACCCCCAGTTAAGTGTGCGGCAAAGCAGGCTGCAGAAATCTCTGGAAGCTCGTTGGGCAGGCAGAGGGAGGGGGGGTATTACATAAGAGCCCACTGATGTGCAGGAAGTCTAGAGCAGCCTTTAGATTAGAAAGGCAGCCTTCTCAACCAGCACAGAAGGCAGGAATAGCAACGGCGGTTATTTCTGGCCCCTCACCATCACCCAGTGCCTGGTGCCGGGCTGCTCAGCTTCAAGGTGGGTGAGCTCTGCAGACCTCAGGGGGAGGGGGAGAGAGAGAGGCCACAGACAGCCCCTGGGGTTACTCCACTCTGGAACTGGCTTCTCCACCATGCCCACATACCTGGAGGCAGTGAGCAAGAACAATAGCATCCATGGTGCTTGTTTTCCTCTGATTTTCCTTCATCTCTAGATGCATTCTCTACTTGTGACCCCGAACTCACCAACCCCAAGACACATTTCGACCTGACCTGCTCTGTGTTAAACACTTGACAGGCATTTTGTCTTCACAAAACCTTAGGAAGTAAGTACCCTTCTTACTCCCTTTCTTCACATCCCCACACCTCTACCACCAATTGATGAGGAAATAGCAAGCCCAGGAATCCAATCCAGACAGTCTGACTTCAGGGCTCTCTGGTTCTGTTCTCTGGGGCTCCAGAAGGAAGAGGACAAAGCTTTCACCCTGAAAGGGTTTGTGAGTCAAGTTGGATGTGGGGGGTGATGGAGCTGTGAATAGATCATTTCAGTTCATTCATTCAACAACTGTCAAACAGTAATTTTCTTTAGGCTTTAAAGATAACAAAGACAAGGAAGGAGAGTGCTCTCCTGTAGGTCACTGGCTGGGGTGGGAAACTGTTAAGTCAACAACCAATCACGTGACTGCCCTCGTGGGCTGGGGGCAACATGTTAGAAGCCCTAAGTCAGCTGGTGGTTCCCAAGCAGGCAGTCAACTGGCTAGGTAGGGAAGGGTTAGTGATGAGACTATTTGGGAAACCATGCAGGAGTCCAGAAAAGGGGGTGAAGTCTAGATAGATAAACACCTGCTTTTCCCAGTCGGAAGCAGAGAGCAAGAAAAACTCACCTCAAATCTACTGAACTGTAGCTCAGCCCAAAGGGGCATCTACTTCCCAAGGAACATGGCAAAAGGGTAGCTGCAGAGCCTGCATGAAAGGGTGTTTTTGGTTTGTTTTCCTCCTTCAACCACCCCTTGTCTATACCACCTGTGAACCCCGTTTTGGGGGAAACTTGGTTCCCAGAACTTGGGGAGAGGGATCATCCAGAATAGCACAGTCACTGAAGTGCTAAGAGGGAGGGCAGGTTGGCTCTGATCCCTTGGAGCAGCCTCTGGGGGTGGCAGGGGTGGTGGTCTTGGATTTACTCCAGGTAGAAGCAGCACTCTGCTCCTGTCAGCAGGGAAGATGTTTGCAAATCATGGCGCCCGTGGAGAGCACTATTATATCAAGATGACAATGTCTTGAAACTGACTTTGGGCTGTGTCGTTTAAAAAAAAATACACACACACACACACACACACACATATATATTTATGAATACATGAGCTGGGGCACAGGCCAGAGTTGGCGGATGGGTGGTGGTGAAAGGATTCACCAGAAGACAGAGTGGGGAGCAGAACAGGTGGACCTACTGAAATACCCTGCTGAGGGGAGCAGTGGGAGAGACAGAAGAGGTCTGCTGGGCCATGTGGACCCCTGGCCGGGGATCAAACTCGAGCTCAGTGGTGGCTGATAGCCTCACAGAGCTAAGACTTAGCACCAGCAGGAAGGCTCTGGACTCAGTGTCATATTTAAAAGGTTACTGTGGTAAATATACTTAACATAAATGTTACCATTTTAACAATTTTTAAGTGTACAATTCAGTAGCATTCAGTCTTTTGCAACCACCACCACCACCCCCCTCCAGAACTTTTTCGTCATCTCTGACAGACTCTCTGTATCCATAGCACCATAATTCCTTGTCCTGCTCTCATCCCTCTTGCCCCTGGTCACCTCTACTATAGCTTTTGCTTATTCTAGGCACCTCATCTAATGGAATCATAATATTTACAATCTTGTGACTGGCTTCTTTCACTTAGCATCATGTTTTTAAGGTTCATCTCTGTTGTAGCATGTGTCTGAATGCTGTTCCTTTGGAAGACTTAATAATACCCCGGTATATGGATAGTGCCTTCCTATTTATCAGCTGAGGGCTTTTGGTTGTTTCTAACTTTTGCCCATTGTGAATAATGTTGCTATGAATAGTAGTGGGCAAGTAGCTGGGTTTTTCTTTTCAATATTTATTTATTTATGCATACAGAACTGGGTTACAGGACAGAGGTGCAGGGCCTGTGAGAGGATTCACCAGAGATAGAGCGGAGAGCAGAATAGACAGGTCAACTGAAGTACACTGCTGAGGGGAGCAGCAGGCAGGCCAGGAGAGGTCTGCCGTGCCATGTTTGATCCCCTCTGGCCAGGGATCGAACTCACGCTGCAGTGGCTGTGATAGTGCTGTGCTTTAACCTGCTGAACCACCTTGGAGGGCCCCACAAGAAAGCTGTTTTTATCCACCATCCAGCTCAGCAATCAGAGGGATTAATGTTAGATTTGAGAAGAACTTACTAGCGTCCTTCTATCAGTGACCCAAAGAGCAGTATTTAATTTTTGGACAGTTATAATAACCAGAGACTTCCTCCTCCCTTCAATCCCCTCTAGATTGGGATAATGCCTGGAATACCTACTGGTATAGAAAAATGCTCTGTGGGGTCACCCTAGGGTCAGAACTCTGGATGATTTATTTTTAGGAGCTGAGGGGTGGGGGCTTGGTTGTCTTCCCTTGGGCTCTGGGTGTATTTGCCACTATTCCCCACCCCAGACCCAACTTTCTCCTTTCCCTGGCAACATTCAGGCTGTCTCCCTTTTTCTCTCCCAGGCTAAATTGGGAGTGTGAAGCTGCTCCTCTTCCCAATTTAGCTTTTGAATTAAAGTGAGAACTGAATGTGGCTGCAAAGCTGACTCCCATCTGTGTGTGTGAGGGAGAAAAAAGGAGAGCAAGGGAGCATGAACACATGTAGGGAAATCAGAGCGAGGGGAGCTGATGTGGGCAGCTGCTGTTCAATGCAGACACCGTGCTCACATGGCTCTGCAGAGACACTGGGGCTTGCAGGCTGGCGTTTTTCCAGGAGTGCCATTGGGACATCATTTGAACTGTCCACAAAAATATGCTGAACACATTGTGTGCCAGGCCCTGAACTAGAACTTGAGGAAAGTGGTCATGTAGACACACACCCATGCCAATGGCCCTGAGCGAAACAGGGTGATGGGTGATATCAGGGAGGAGAGCAGGATGCTAAAGGGACCTGGAGAGGGTGGCATGGGGGAGTGTCACCTAATTGAGGCTGAAGAGCACGCCGCAGCAGACCAACTGAGGCAGGGGAAGAGCAGTTAGGCAGGAGGCTAAGTATGCATGCACAGCTTGCTTGCACCTGTCTCCCCCTAAAAGGGAGCTGGCCCTGGGTGAGCTGCGCTCAAGAGCTTCACCTCCTTCTTGCCTCTCCTCTTCTTCCAAAGAGAACAAAAACAGATAAGAGTGACCTGGGCCAGACATGTTCATGAATCTCTAAATCCCTTCTGTTCAGGTTCTAAAGAGTCCAGTTCCTGTGTGTGGGTAAGCTGTGGGTCTCCTGAGTTGCCACTCAGAAAGCTGGACCCAGCAGGTCCTATATGATCATGGAACAGAAGAGATGGATCGCCATTGTCTCATGGGAGACAGGGGTATCTGCAAGGGTCTCTGTTTGGTTTAGCTTACCCACCCTCAGAGGTGCTGATGGAGTTGCTCTCTGGGGGTCCTTTCCTCTTCTTACTAGTTGGAATGAATCATGGTTCTGGCCGAGGTGGAAGGAGTCAAAATCTTGGCAAAGAAAGACCCTCTGTTGGCAGAGACAGGAATGATATCTCTGCAGGGGGTGGAAGGGGATGCATTTATGTCAGCTCTCGGGTTCCCCAATGACAGGGACAGCTAAGGGATGCTGGTGTAAAACTCACCATCAATATTTCAGCAGCATTATTTATTGATCACTCATCTGGCTGGGACAAAGGAGAGGGTAATTCATTAGGGATGCAGGGTTGGTGGGGTCAGTTTGGGAGAGAGGTCAAGGAAAGGTAGGCCACTGAAGAGCTCCATCCCTTACTCTGCAAAGTTAGTCTGGGTTCAAGGGTGTGGGGACTTGTTTGCTCTTTCCATTTCCCATGAAAATAAGGGAAGGTAAAGACAGAGACAGGTGGGACAGACCTGGGACTCTTAGGGAGCTCATATGCTCTTATGCCAGGAGTGCTGTTGCTGGGTGAGCTTCCCCCCTTCCTGCTCAGCTGGGCCCCTCCCAAATTTCCCCCCACCTTGCAGTCTCTTGGCCACCTCTCCAGCGACTTCTTTCTCCATGCCACTTCAGATTGGCTCAACTTGGTTCCCTTGGGCTTCAGGGCTCCCCAAGGTCAGCCTGGTGACTTTCCAGCTCCCAGGAGGGTGACTGATCCTCACCCAAGGGAAGTGCCTGACCCAGGGATCTGACCATCATTGTAGAGTGGGAGGGGGATGTGAGCTTAGGAAGAGATTGCTTCAGCACGCATGACTGTCTCGTCCACTTGAAAGTATGTTTTTTTGTGCACTTCCAGCTGCTCCTACTCTAGGGAGTGGAGCTGGAGGCACCTGCTCACCAGTCCTTAAGCGACTGACTGCAGGAAAGTCCTCGGCCGAGGCAGGGGAATCCCACACTGAAAGGGAGCTGCGCCACCTAGTGGAATTTTTCTTTTTTGCAGACACTGAGGGCTTGTCTCTCTCAGGCAAGACCCAAACAACTCTTAGGACTTGAAGTACTCTACTTCTTCAGGCAGACTTGACCAGCTCAGTGAGGTAGAAACTAAGGAGAATTCTGGAGGAAGATTATCATGGTGTAGCTGAAATTTAAGGCAGCAGACAAGCCAGCAGGAACTTTTGACCTGAAGAGAGTATCATCCTATTATCCTGAATGCCACAGATTCGGGCACTCTGGCCTAGAGCCCCCAGAACCTCTCCCTCTGCCCCCCTCCACCCTCCCCTCTTTCAGGATATATAGAGTTGGGCTCAGCTCTGTTGGTCAAAGAAGAACTAGTACAGTCTGTAGCTGCTGGCTTTCCTCTCACATCAAGGCCTGGAAGTCCTATTTTAAGCAGCTTCTCCAGGTGGGGGCACCCACAGGAAGCGGGGGGTTGCTGGCTAAAGCAGATTCAGGCCTGAGATCCTTGGATAGGATGGCCTCAGGCCTGAAGGGCCTCTCAGTGTCCCCACGGTGATCTGGGCTTGGACCACAGGCCTAGAGCTTCAGCCCCCCCACTGCAAATTTCGCTCTCAATGTCTGTGGGGATCCAGGCAGTGACCTCGCACTCTCCACACACCTGTGTTCTGACATCACCCTCACACCCCCTCACCTAGAGAGGTCTGCTGAGCCAGGTGCCAAAGGGCTGGTGACCCCTGGAGTGAGACAGCAAGGGATCACCAGATGCAGACACAGCCCACCAACCTTCCCTCCTGGGGCTTTCCATTCTTTTTGTCATCCTCCATCTCTCCTCTCCTCCCCTGTACCACAGGGGCCAGGCCCTGTGCCGAGTTCTTGGAGACAGCGTTTCCATGGCAACGGACCACTGAGCTTGGAAATCTGAGCCTGTTCCTGTTGATATGGAGAAACCTAGATGTGCAGGGAGAGCCGGGCAGTGCAGGAGCTGGCAGTGTTCTCCTTAGCCTCTGGACGCTATGGATGTGTGTGTGGATCTGAATGTGAGTGTGTGTGATAGGCAGCAAAAGGAATGTAGGTTAGGGAGGGCCTAACCTGGTTTCCTGGCTGGATGGTGGCTGTTCTCATGAGACTGCGGCATCCTACTCTCTGGAGATCTTTCTAGAACAAGGGAGTCTCTCCCTTAAATTCTACCCTGACACCTTCCCTTCTGTGAGAGAAGGTGGCAAACTGCTCAGAGGTCAGTGGTAAAAGGAATGGTCTTCAGAGGACTGCTGAGTGGAGGATTCCAGGGAAGGCGAAAGGGTGTTTCCCACACCCACCTCCCCTGCTACCTCACTTCAGGAGGCTCTGGAACAGCTTGGTTCAAGGGTGGCAGGAGGACATGCCCCTGGGATGCCAGGAAGGGAGAGGAAGATGTGGTGTAGGGGCATTTTACCAACCTTGGGGGCCAGAGCCTGGGGCTAGGCCCTCACGCTCACAGACCACCTGGTGTCTATTCCCAACATTGTCCTTCCTCAAATCTGAGCCCTGGTTCATTCCCCCTCCCACCTTCCTTTGCTGGCTCTTTTCCTTTGTCAGTCTCCCCTGAGACAGCTGTCCTTTTCTTTCTCTGGGGTTGGACCTTCCAGGGGCTCATCCCCACCCACCTGTGCCACCTGTGCTTCTGGTAGTTTTAGGCACAAACCCCACTCCCAACAGCCTCCCCACTTCTCTCCTCCAGCCTAGCCCCACAGCTCAGGGCTGGAGCCCTCCCTCCTGTGGCCAGTCTGTCCTTGTGTGTCCCTGGGGTCAGACCTAAGCCATGGGGCTGATTCCTCGGTCTTGGCTTCCCTAGCTCTCCCCTTTCCAACCTGCCAGTTTGCGTTCTTTCTCCTCTTCCTCCAACACTTTCAGCTTTTCTGGGTACAGTGGTCATCCAGTCCCCCAGCCTGGCCCAGCAGCAAGTGTGCCCCCATATTTCATACTCTCTTTCCTAGGGGCTTCATCAGGGCCTCTGTTTCCAGAGCTTACATCTGGTACTTTCTGTGAGGTATCAGAAAGTCCACTGGGGTTGGGGGTCTGAGGACAGAATTCTGAAGGACAAAACAACCCTTGAAGGCTGGGGCCATTAGTACCCCTTCAGTCCTAACCCCTTCGAACTGCCTGGTTCTGTCTTGAAACCCCTCCACCTCCAGTATTTCTCTAGGCTAAATCAGCTCGTCTACTTCTTATCTGGGGATTTACTCTCTGACTCTGCCCTCTCCTCCGAGCTGGGCTGTTTTTCACTTGAGATCACTCCACCCGTGGACTGGAGCACAAGAACGAAGCACACAGACCAAACAAATGAGGCGCCAGAGTTTGGTTTATTGGCTCATCCAGTGCCAAAGGTCCGAAGGGCACCCTCTTTCCACAGGATAGGGAGCCTGGGACTCCTGAATTTGTCTTCTTCACACATTCTTCCAGGCCCTGACTGAAGCCGAGGCAGAAGCTGGGGCAGGGGGTGGAGCCAAGGCTGGGCTCTGACAGAGGTCTGCTCACAGGGACCAGTCTGCTTGGTACAGGACGAGGAGCATGGGGGGAAAGGAGGGTGGGTCCCTCGTACAGGGAGGAGAGCCAACTTAGCAGGGGCCTCTACAGTGGGCCCTGAGGGATGGGGGATCCCAGCTGGTCAGGAATGGGATGAAGGAAGAGAGGACCAAGGGAAGCGGAAGGAGCAAGAGGTCCTTCACTCTCTCGTGGCCTAGGATTTTATGGGGTTCAAAGACAAAGAAGGGCTGGGCAGAGGCAGGGGAAGGGCCAGTTGGCTGTGGTGTGAAGGGTTGGGAGAAGTCACTGTGGAGAAAAAGTCCTTTATCCCAAATCCTCCAGCCCTCGACTGACCCAGAAACACACACACACACATACACGCTCTCATGCACACCCCTAGAACCCTGCCTCTGTTTAGAGGGGACATATAGCACACAACCCTACCCCATGCCCCCAGCTGCACCTCTGGCCTCCAGGTCCTGGTCCCTTGAGCACACAGAGTCGATCCTCCACTCACAGCTGCCGCCGGGAGCCCCTGCCCAGCCTCCCCGAGGCTTCCCACCCTGGCTCCCTCTCTCCCAGGTGCCTTCAGGCCGATCTCTGGTCTGTCTGGGTGGTGAGTGCCTCTGCCCCCAACCGGGGTAGGGCCGTGGAGGCATGTTGGGACCTCGCAGAAAGGGATGGCCATGGTCTTCAGCAAGGCACTGGGTGGGTGGGGGCTAGAGTGGGAGAACAGCGGTTCAGGCTCCGAGGAGCCCCCACTTCCCTGGGAGGCTCAGTCTCAGCCCCTGGTCCCGGCTGTACTCTGAACCCCACAGCAGGGCCTCCCCCTTCCCAAGCCCTTCCAGAGGTGTGGGTCTGGGCAGGCCCTGGGAACAGACATCTGAGGGGCCCTGGGCCCGAGACACCTGGGCTATCGGTACAGTGTGGAGCAGGGGCTGGGGCTGGGCCCTTCCACAGGTTTCCTCCTCACTGTGCAGGCTGGGAGGGGGCTGTTAGGGGACCTCAAGCTGAGTCGCCTCCGCCAGAGGTCTTCTTTTTGGGCCGGGTCTTCAGCGTCTTGGAAGCTACTGGCTGTGGGAGGAGAGAGGAGGACAGAGGGCTCAGTCTCCAGCAGCAGTCTTTCCCCATCTCCTCCAGTGCTGGCTCACTGGCCTGACTCTCACCTCAGTTTTGGGCACTTTTTTGATGGATCTGACTTTCTTCGGGACCTTGTCTCCCATGTCATCCTCAGGGGTCTCTGTCCGGGGGTCTGCTTGGTTCGTGCTAGTCCTTAAACTCAGGGAAGGGTCATCTCCTGGTTGGGGGGGAGTACAGGGGAGTCTGTACCTGGCCTCTTCGCCCACATGTCCCCCCCACCCAATCCCGCGTCTGGCCTGTACCTAAGTCCTCAATGGTGTCCAGCAGGCTGCTGGGGCTGGGTCGGAGGCGGCCGTCAGGCCCCTGCAAGGGCAGTGCGTCCTCGTCCCGGATCAGGGTCAGGTCCTGCATGCTGAAGCTTCGGAGTTTCTCTGACAGCACCCCCTGGCCCTAGGGTCACCACCACGCACCGGGAGAACCGGAGGAAGGGGCGGGGTGGAGAGAGAGGTCACCACGGTGCACTGGGCAGTCTCTAGGCTCAGTGCTTTCCCATGCTGTCCTCACCCAGGCCTATGACAGCATGGACATGCCAGGCTCATACTTGGAACAGATGAGGAAACTGTGGCTCAGTGAGTGGAACTCACTTAGCTGGAGGTCAACAGAACCAGGACTGGAGCTGCACAGACCCCAGTCTGTCAGAGCCGGAAGGCAGGGAGGTTGCAAGGGAGGGGGCGGGGGGCGGGGATGAGATGAGAAGGATGGGCCCTGGGCACGCCCCCATCTCACCTTGGCTGCAGCTGTGACTGCCGCATTAGCGGCCAGGTTCAGGCCCCTCTTGCCCACCCTCATCATGGTCTCGTAGCTCTTGTCTCTGGCCTGTGTGATGTACTCATCAATCTCCTGAGGGGTCAGAGGGCAAGGGGGAAGAGGTGAAGGGTGGGGTCTGTTGGCCAAGTCTTGCTCTGCCCTCGTTCGCACACTGGACAAGGGCACTCACTGCCTGCTCCAGGAGGCCAGGGCTCTGCCAAGTCACTTCAGACTCTGGCACCCGCAGGGAGGGCCAGAAATGTAAATGGCTGCAGGCACTGGGCTGCCTCAGGCTGGGAATCGAGCTGAGAGAGGGGGCAAACCTTCTCCTTGTTGGACAGGGTCGGGTGCACGAACTTGCGGTAGAGCACGCTGGAGCCCTTGGTGTAAGGGGACAGCAGCCAGATCACAAAGGCAATCTTGAGCTCAAAGTAGAAAGGGAACCTGTTGGGGGGACAGAGGCAAGCAGCAGGCCCGGGGCAGGGCGTCAGGTGGTGGACTGAGGCCCTGCATGACCCTGGCCGGGCCCCCAGCTCTTACTGTACTGGAGGCCCTGTGTGGCTCTTGAGACTGGTCATTTCTAGTCTCAGGGAGACTGGGAAGCTCAGCTGAGACTGTAGGTGGGCAGTGACTGCAGAGGAGAACCCTCACAGCAGGGGTTGAGACCCCACATTCCTCTATCCTAGGTCAACTCCAAGGGGAGCGTCCTACCATTCTAGTTCCCAATCCTCATCTTCACCCCCTTCTCTTCTTGCTCTCCACCCCATTCAGTGCTGTGCTCATCCTCCTGTGAGTCCCTCCCACCCCGCCATGAAATGTCTCTTTTTAGGATTGTTCTCCATGGCTCCTTCTCGGGCCACAAACTCCTTGAGGAAGGTGTCCTTCGTCCTCCCAAGCGCTCATCAAAGCTTCCTCCTGGGCTTATGTCAAGAGGCATCATTATTCACTGCCCTCAGTATTTAACTCACTGCTCTTTCTTGATCTTTAGGAAGTTTCCTAAACTGCTTCTGCTAAAACTGTTTTCTCAAAGGTCAGAGATCACTGTGATGATCTCTCCTCTTCTCCCTCTCCTGACCTTTGACGTCCTGTGTTATGTGAGTGCTCTCTTCCAAGAGGCAAAGGCATTTGCTAAGTCAATAAACCTTTTTGAGTTCCTGCTGTGAAAAGATAGATGACAAAGAACTTCCCTGTCCTCAAAGTGCCCATGCATAGTCTAGCAGCGCCTGGAAAATGTCTCTGATACAAGCATTTCAGTGTTGATAGGAGTGAATCCTTATCTATTTTATAAATAGGGAAACTGAGGTCTCGAGAGCTATGACTCTCCTAGGGTCACAGAAAATCTGGCAGAAGCAGGTTTTCTGAATTCTATTGTGCTCTGGCTGCCACCAGAAAGACCGGTAGGGATTATATCTGTTCTTATTCTGCTGATCAACTCAGGTAGGTGGGAGGAAGTGTACCCAGGACCCTATGAAACTGTTACTGAACCCCACCCTGGGTCTCAATCTTAGGTTTGGCTAGCTGAGAAAGTCAGAGGCCTCGGACCCCAGGATGCAGGGGGGAGGGTGGGCCTCACCAGGAGAGCACGATATCTGTGAGGGTCTCAGCTGTGGTAAAGAAGGCAAAGACGATCCAGTACATCATCCATTTCACCTGGGGATACAGAGAGGAGCTCTGGCAGGGTCTGGAGGGAACACCCAGGACACTACCTCTGCTTGCCAACTATGCTGGGGGTGCTTCGGGGCAGGAACATGCAGGACCTCAACTTTACCTGTGGAACACACCAGGGCACAGAGGAACGGAACACACAGAACCCCTCTGAACCAGGGTCTCATCCCCTCTGAGGATACCGGCACAAAGCCACTTCCATCTGTAATGTCGCCCACCACCCTCCCTTATTTCTGTCACATGGGCTGGGTGGAAGACGAAGGGTATAACACTTACATACTCCTTTACGTTTTTTGTCTTCACGGCCTTGTAGGAAGAGTAGGCTGGGTACAGGGTGCCAAAGATGAGCCTAGGGAGGCAGGCATGGTTACTGGACCCTACGACCCAGAGAAGTGGCCTTTCCCTCCCTGCTTTGCGTCAGTGCCGGGTAGGTAAGGGAGAACTCCACAGTGCCCCATCAGTAGTCCTGACAACTTCAGACAAGGGGTTAAGGCCAAAGCCGTCAAGCGCTGGTGTTTGCAGCATGGAACATGGAGGCTGCAGCCAGCTAGGCCTTCCTCCTGTCTCCATTGCTCAGTTTTCTCAGCCCCTGAGAAACCAAAAGACCTAGCACTAAAGGTCCAGTGTGGTCCCTTGAGTTATGATCCTTGGTTCTCACAAACATCATAGAGAATAGGTATCCGGCCACTGCCATGAGTGTGTTTTCCTTCTTTGAACTTCAAGCCCATTCATTCCTACCCATCTTTCCTCCTTACCCTCTACCTCCCTGTTTCTGAGCCAGCCAGGTGTGCAAGGGAACCTGATAGCACTTATAGGACACTCTGCCCTGTATCAGAGGCAGTACTGTGGTCCTCCGCACCTGTAAAGCAAAGGGCCCAGGGGCAGGAGGCCCTGGGAGGGGCCAAGAAGTCTATTCTCCCAAGTAAACACCTGCCCTGGCTGTGGGGCCCTGGCTAGAATGGGGCCTCATGGTGATACTATTTGTGACCATATATAGGACAAAGGTGAGGGAGTAAGAGAACTGATGCTCTGCAGGAGTTCAGTCCAGACCAGAGAGAAGCCACCACCCTCAAGGCCACGGTGGAGGTACTCTCCCTCTGTCTGGAATCTCCCTGCTGTGGGACAGAAAAGGGTCTCCTATGGGTATAGAGGAAGTCAAAATACAAGCACATGGCAACAGTGAGCAGGAAGAGGGGTGATGGGGGGGGTAGTGTTGGAGGGGGTTGGCAGATGCTGAGCTCAGTATCCCATGGTGGAAGCTGAACGACAGGAGATGGCTAATAGAGGCAGAGGGAGAGGATGGCTGGATCTGGAGCAGGCTTGCCTGGGAGCCCAGTCAGGGAGCCCCAGCCAGTTGACAATGTGTGAGTGCGGAGTCCTGCATGCACCTGCCAGGAAACTGGCCTGTGGAGATGGGGTAGGGGGTGCACGACACAAGGCCAAAATCTGGGGTTGCGGGAGCAGGGCTCCTTTTTGGAGCCCTGGGGGTGGGGGGGGGCATGGCTCCTGGAAGTGGCTGGCAGCCTGGGCTGAAGGCCACCTAATGTCTTCCCGTCAGTCCGTGGCTCTCACCACCCCAGGCTGAGCACACGCGTCCTCTCAGGGTTACCTCCCACACTTTGTCCTCCCAGCATCCTACTGGCCAGACCCAGACCGGCTCTCTGGGGGTCCGTGAGAGCACGTGTGCTAGCCATAGTCTCCTGACAGTGGAAGAGGAAGGGGGGACCAGCCCTCGGGGGGCTGGCTGCTGGCTGGGCCCTCCGCGATGGAATGGCTGGCGAGGCCCTGCCTTGCTCCCCACGCTCTTCTCTTAGCCATCCTCTCCAGGGAGAGGAGGGTCCAGGAGCCCCTCCAGCCAAGGTCCGCTAGGTGGGGGAGGGGCCGCGCCGCCTCCCCTAGTAAATCAAGCCCTAAATCAAGCCCGGTTGCTCAGTCCCCAGGTTGGGGGTGAAGAACGAGGTAATTACAAATCAAAGGATGGAAAACCGGGCCTGCCAGGCTCCTCTTTAATGCTGCCTCCCTCCGGTCCAGGTCCCACACCTTCACGTCTCTGGGGACCCCGAATAGGGACGGTGTACTTTTAGGTGGCCGTGCTGTCGGGAGTCTCGGAATGGTCCATCGAGGCGTTAACACCCCTCACCCGCCATCCCTACCCCGCACCCGCTCCCACCCCGACCGCGCCCGCCCCGCCGCAGCCGCACTCACACCACCAGGCGAGAGATGATCCAGGAC